>NW_023416321.1:43979744-44242244 GCF_014108235.1 Myotis myotis
TGGACAGGTGGGTAGGGCTAGGAAGTTATGTTAAGGCTGTCACCATTGATCATTATGAGGACCTTTTAGTCTTTTACTTGTGAAGTTACCTGGGTTAATCAGAAAGTCAGATTGGCTGTTTGAAATTAGACCAGACTGTGTAGGCTAGATTGAATTGTGATGTGACCTTGTATTTAAGGGTTCAGATGTGTTCTGTTTCTTGGTGATCTAATTTTTCTTATTTCTTCAACACTCTGTTTTCTCTACTCTTCCATCTCTCCTGTTGCTTTGATTGAAGTCAGTGGTTCTTAACCTTCCTAATGCCGCGACCCTTTAATACAGTTCCTCATGTTGTGGTGACCCCCAATTTCATTGTTACAAATTGAACATAATTAAAGTATAGTGATTAATCACATAGGCGACCCCTGTGAAAGGGTCGTTCGACCCCCAAAGGGGTCGCGACCCACAGGTTGAGAACCGCTGATTTAAGTGTTCCTGATCCAGGGCTGGTAACCTGACCTCGATTCTGCATTCCTCCTTCTCTTTGGTGTTTGGATCTTGACTTCAGTGTCCTTGACCTGGAATTGAGACCTGTGTTAACCCCTAGGACTGCTGGGAAGGATCAGAGCCCTGCATCTGACAGTATTAGCATCCCACCGCTCAGCCCTCCCCTGAGCAGTGTGGGTTTTCATCTCTTTAGGAAGGCCTCCTTGGTGCAGGTGGTACTGCCAGTATGGGACGGCAGGGGCCAGCAAAGTATAGCTTCGTTTGTTTTCCCCACCACTGCAGGGGCCCTGCCATTTCTGTTGGAAGTTCCATTACTGAATAATTTAGGTGGGGAGTGTGAGCATTATTGGAGAAGGTTCATTTTAGTCTTTAAACATTGGTGTTGCACATTGTTTCAAAAGTGCTAGAATGATATTGGAAAAGCTTTTTTCTGATAGTATGGAGTGCTTTGTTAGGAAATTTGGTTGAGTTTCGAAGGCCACAGTGCTAGTGTTTGATTATCCAGA
Organism: Myotis myotis; assembly: GCF_014108235.1. NCBI lineage: Eukaryota > Metazoa > Chordata > Mammalia > Chiroptera > Vespertilionidae > Myotis > Myotis myotis. The sequence goes on from NW_023416321.1 coordinate 43,980,737, forward strand.
TCACTTGTGGGATACACAAGTCATGGCCATCTTGTTTTGAATTCAGACTGACTCCAGTGTCTTAGGCTCTCATTTGATTGGCTAGATCATGTGACTTAATTTAGAAATACATGATTGATTGAGCCATATTATTTTATGCTTCCTAATGTTGCTTAAAGTTGTGGTGTTGCAAATGAAAAGTGTAAGTGGATCTCCGCCAGCACTGGGCTACCCTCTGGTCAGCCTTGGTTTTGAACGCAGGTCCCTTGTGTATTTGGCATTGGAACTCCTAGTATACATGTGTTTTTTTTGCTGTTGCTCTTAGTGGTTTTTAGAGTGTGGTTTCAGAATTATATATTCACCCCAATAAATTAAATAGACAAAATTAGTGCGATTCTGGTTGATGTAAGGGGGCAAGAGGTGGGAAATCTGCCTACCCCTACTGAAAGTCCTTTTGGCATGACCTCTGAGAAAACCTTTGGGGTCCAAGTAGGACAGTTTGGACATGGTGGCTCTAGGGGAACTTTAGTTCACCATGCTGTGTTTCTGAACATTCTGGATATCTAGTTTCGGAAACTCTACTATCACTGGTTGATTTGACTGAATTGTGACATAGTACCACATAGTACCATAAATCCCAGCTTATATAGTTACTTGGAGAAAAACATGTCTTATCACACTTCATTCTAAATGAGGGTCCTCTAACCAATATTTGATAATCTTGCACATTTTTCTGTCATTCTTTGTTGTCTTATGGCCGTGCCTCTAAAATTGGTTATACATCACATTTTTACTCTTATCTCACTTTTTTGTTGTTGGTACTGAAGTAATGACCTATAATTTATGATCTGTATGTAAGCCCTTAATTTTAATGCTAAGATTAACATTGTGTCCTTTACATGTGGGTGATGTAATAGGAAAGAGGAAGAAGATGATACCACCCTTAATCAACATATATCAAGCCTGTCCCATTAACTTTGTCCTCAGGGAAACTTTCCCATGATGTAATATTGCATATGTGTTTGGAACTGCTCTCCAAAGTTCTCCGATGATACATAGCAGAAGATATATAAAAGCAATTAATTGGGCCCTGACCAGTGTGGCTCGGTTGGGTGTCGTCCCGTGCACCGAAGGGTTGCCAATTCTATTCCTGGTCAGCGTACATGCCCAAGTGGCAGGCTTAATCCCTGGTAGGGTGTATGTAGGAGGCAGCTAATCGATGTTTTACTCTCATATTGATGTTTCTCTCTCTGTCCCTCTCCCTTCCTCTTTCTCTTAAAAAAAGCTCAATAAAAATATTTTTTCCCCCAAAAAGCAATTAATTAGGCCTCAGTATCGTCAGAAGAATGGGAGGTACCATTATTACATAATTAATTAGTTAATTATTTAGACTAAGATACCATTGAGAGTTCAGTAAATTGATTCTAAAGACTTGGATGGTTTTGCAGTTAAGATTTAGTATCCTTTCTGCCTTAGTGAAAGCATGTATTGTCATAAATTCATACAATTGATTTAACAGACACTCTTTGACATGAAAACCATTTTTGCACCTATGATCAGCATTCCAAATACTTTTTTTTTTGGAAAATATATTTTATTGATTTTTTACAGAGAGAAAAGGAGAGGGATAGAGAGTTAGAAACATTGATGAGAGAGAAACATCGACCAGCTGCCTTCTGCACACTCCCCACTGGGGATATGCCCACAACCAAGGTACATGCTCTTGACCGGTATCGAACCCGGGACCCTTGAGTCCACAGGCTGATGCTCTATCCACTGAGCCAAACTGGTTAGGGCCTAAATACTTTTTTGTTCATTTGTTTGTTTTGGCTGATGTTGGCTCTGGTTGGACCTTATTAGTGATGGCATGTGAGCTGTCATGGGCATCTTTGTTTGTGGCCTATTTAGAAGACTCTTTAGCAGCGCAGAATGAACCTGAGCAGCGGGGATAAGAGCCTTGCTGAACTTGTGGGATATAGAATCTTAGTATGGAAATAGGGAAAGTGAGGATGCCTAGTACTTTCTGTAGCCCAGAAGAAGGTGATCGCAAAGTGATGTGCTGTGGTGGTTTCTGGGGTTTCCCAACTTTGTATTAGAATGGAATTCTGGGCATTTCTGTGTGGAAAGCAGCCTCGTTGTAAGGATCAGAATGTTTGTTAGGATCCAAGGGGACACTTAGGGATCTGGGTGTAATCCTTGCTCTTTTACCCGCTACATCACTAATGGAAGTTGATCTGAAGTCAGCCACTGACTGGTGATGGACTCCCCTTCACTTTATTCACAGACACTAACCTTAGGAGGGTTCTTTAATAAGGAATGCCTAATAGCCAAGGGTGCGTTTATGGCAGGAAAGAACTAGTGTTTGTAGATCCCAGAAAGAGGACACATTTTCAAAATACCATTATTATAACTGTATCAGTTAACATATGGTACTTTTTGTTCTTTTCATCTTTGGATTTTAAAGCAAAGACTGTTGCACCTTCACTATCTCACTTTTATTTTCTGTGGTGAGGAGTTCCACCTCAGCTCTAATGTGATATGGTCACTCATGTCCTTGTTCTAAGACTTCCACATGGATGACATTTATCAGTGCCCCCTTGGCACAAACTCAACACAGGGAGCTTCTGATTCATTCTGTCCTGTGAGTGGTTGCTCTGACATCATACCCACTGACAAGATGTTTGGACGTTACTTGGAATATGGAATACAAGTACCTTTGGAACCTTAGATGGTGAGAGGTACATATGTAAAGGAAGGAGCCACAGCCACTGAGAGATGAGTTTTAGCTACCTGCAAGTGATAGCAGATCCCACACAGCTTTGCTGGAAAGTAAATACCTTCTGGTGTCTGATTTGGGTTGGTGGTAAATTGAAAATAACACTTTGGTCCTAGCTGGTTTGGCTCAGTGGATAGAGCAACGGCCTGTGGACTGAAGGGTCCAGGGTTCGGTTCTGGTCAAGGGCACATACCTCGGTTGCAGGCCAGATTCCCAGCCCTGGTTGGGCACGTGTGGAGGATGTATCTCTGTCACATGGCTATTTCTCTCTGTCTCTTCCCCTCCCTTCTACTCTCCAAAAATCAATGGAAAAAGGTCCTTGGGTGAGGATTAACAAAAGGAAAATAACACTTTGCACTACTAATGGCCAAAATACTGATCGCTTGCTTTACCTTATCCCATGTCAAATTGTTTTAATCAGTACTTAGAATAATGTTTAAAGGCATACATTGAGTTTCTCCGTATTTGCTGAATTCTTCCCTCTGCTGGGTTTCATCATGTCCATGCCTTAATTTCTGATCGGGAATTTGGCCCTCTGTCACTTTTGCACACTTGCACCTTATTCCTCACTTACTCTAAGCAGCTAAGATAAACGTGCAGCAGGGATAAGAGTCACCTATCTTGCTTGAGCCCTACAAAGAAGAGAAGGATTTTTCATGTGAGAATTTGTCTCCAGGATTAGTGGTTATACCCTTCCACGTTAGTTTTCCCATTTCCTCTTTCCTCGTATTTCACTCCCCATATATTCACTCCATTTCAAAACAGAAACAAACAAACAAAAAAGAGTATCTGTTGGAAATGATAGACATTTTGTAAGTATATTTGACTATACTTAAAAAATGCTGTGTTCAAGTCTGTCTTTCTCAGAACTCCTCAGTTCTTGATTCTTGATACGTTTGCAGGTGACTTGTATCTTTTTTTTTTACCTGGAATGCTCAGGTCCTAGGAATTAACATCTGTTATACACTCTGGAATTACTGTTTTTTAAAAAAATATATTTTTATTAATTTCAGAGAGGAAGGAAGAGGGAGAGAGAGATAGAAACATCAATGATGAAAGAGAATTATTGATTGGCTGCCTCCTGCACGCTCCCCACTGGGGATTAAGCCTGCAACCTGGGTATGTGCCCTTGACCAGAATCAAACCTGGGACCCGTTAGTCTGCAGGTTGACTCTCTATTCACTGAGCCAGACAGGCTAGGGCTGGAATTACTGTTTTGTTTTGTTTTTTAAACAAAACCCAACAACTTTTATTGTTTAAAGCAGCGGGTCTCAACCAGTGGGTCGCGACCCCTTTGGAGGTTGAACAACCCTTTCACAGGGGTTGCCTAAGACCATCAAAAAACACATATATAATTACATATTGTTTTTGTGATTAATCACTATGCTTTCATTATGTTCAATTTGTAACAATGAAAATACATCCTGCATATCAGATATTTACATTACGATTCATAACAGCAGCAAAATTACAGTTATGAAGTAGCAACGAAAATGATTTTATGGTTGGGGTCACCACAACATGAGGAACTGTATTAAAGGGTTGCGGCATTAGGAAGGTTGAGAACCACTGCTTTAAAGTATTATGTCTCCTTATTTCCCCAATTAACCTCCCCTCCTACCATGCCCACCCCTCCCACCCCCGAGGGCAAGCCCCCACCGCCGCAGTGTCTGTGTCCATTGGTCATGCTAATATACATGCATACAATTCCTTTGGTTGATCTCTAACCTCCCCTTCCCCGCCTTCTCCTCGAGGTTGGACGGTCTGCTCAGTGCCACCTTGTCTCTGGATCCATTTTTGTTCATCAGTTTATGTTGATTATTATATCCCATATATGAGTGAGATCATGTGATATTTGTCTATCTCCAACTGGCTTATTTCACTTAGCATAATGCTCTCCAGTTCCATCCATGCTGTTGCAAATGGTAAAAGTTCCTTCTTTTTTACAGCAGCATAGTGTAGATGTACCATGATTTTTTAATCCACTCATCTGTTGATGGGCACTTAGGCTGTTTCCAAATCTTAGCTATGGTAAATTGTGCTGCTATGAACATAAGGATGTATATATCCTTTCTGATGGGTGTTTCTAGTTTCTTGGGATATATTCCTAGAAGTGGGATCACTGGGTCAAATAGGAGTTCCATTTTTAACTTTTTGAGGAAACCCCATACTGTCTTCCATAGTGGCCACACCAGTCTGCATTCCCACCAGCAGTGCAGGAGGGTTCCTTTTTCTCCGCATCCTCGCCGGCACTTGTCGTTTGTTGATGATAGCCATTCTGACAGGTGTGAGGTGGTACCACATTGTCGTTTTGATTTGCATCTCTTGGATGATTGGAATTACTGTTTTTAATCAAGGACATACATGACTTGTCATCAGTCCTTCTCACTCTGAGTCTTTCAAGTCTGTGACGACCTAATTTTCTCCTTCTCGAAGCAGGAATGGGATCAGGTGACTCAGCGGGCCTCTCCATGAACACACTGTTTAAGAGAGAGAGCTTGCCACCTGCCTGACCTTTCCTTAGAGCTTGAGTTGGTGGGAAGAAAAGCTCTAGGTTGGTGAGAGGCAGGAGTTCGCACAGCAGGACACAGACAGACACAGATGGGTCATTTCAGGACAAGCCCTTGCCCGGTGCTTTCTGTTTATATACGGGACGCTCTTTGGAACCACGTATAACCCTCACAGCCATAAAACCAGAGAACTGGGAATTCAGTTGATCCTTTTCCTTGTATCTCTAAGTGACATTTCATTGAAGTCATTTTGGCATTGCTGGTCTGTAGCTACATGCTGTTTTTATTGGCATTTACCTGTTTTGAAGCTTTTTTAGGAGTTCAAGACCACCTTGAATACAGATTTGGACAATAATTAGAAAAATGTTTTTAGCTTTAAGCATATAAATTTCTTCACTGTGGAAAACCACTTATATATGTAGGGTAGTAAGTCTCGTTTTGATTTTAAATATTTTCTCTACATTTTCTTCCAAATAAAATAAAACTTATAATACTTTGAAAATACTGTATTGTCAAAAAAGCAATATGGATTAATTTTCAAAAGAGATAGTTTAATTTATGAGAGCATGCACATAATTACTTAAGCTAGGTTAATAAAATAGTGCTAAATAAAAGTTCAGTATCCTCATAGTACAGAGACAAGTGATTTTAATGAATTCTAACAGTTGGATGAAAATGAAACTTTCTTTGAGATGATTTTTAAAAATATTTGTGTTCTTGGATGAGATTTTCATCCTTACCCTTTATGAGAAAATAGTTTGTTGAACACAAATAAATATCAGCCTTATTGAACTTTTAAATTTATTATATAAATAAAAAAATTTCCCGTGATTCAAGGCATTTATCAATACATTTGACTTCTGAACATTATAATTACAAGAGACTTTCCAGTAGTATAATTGGCTTCACCTTTGCACTTTCATTTTCCAGTGCCCTCAGTTAAGGACAGCTTTCTAGAAGGTAGAGAAGTTTTCTTATTGATGTGTTCCATTTTAGGTGGTTATGCTTCCTTAACATTAGAGAACTTGGGCCTTATTTACTTCAAATCTTTTTCATACACATTGTTTTGATGTTCCATTAGAAGAACTTTCCTGGTAGTGACTTTTGTTACTAAGTATTCTCTTATTTGAGTAATTATCATTAAGCAGTCTCCACCACAGTGTACAATGACGGGTCATAGAACTGTACACACTGAAATCTGTATAATTTTGTTGACCAGTGACAACCCAGTAAAATCACTACAAAGGAAAAAAATACAGTTTTAGAATTAAAAACAAAACCTAGTGTAAATTTTGCCCTGAAAAAAAGTTCTCTCTGCCGAAACCGGTTTGGCTCAGTGAATAGAGCGTTGGCCTGCGGACTGAAAGGTCCCAGGTTCGATTCCGGTCAAGGGCATGTACCTGGGTTGCGGGCACATCCCCGGTGGGGGATGTGCAGGAGGCGGCTGATCGATGGTTCTCTCTCATTGATGTTTCTGACTCTCTATCTCTCTCCCTTCCTCTCTGTAAAAAATCAATAAAATATATTAAAAAAAAAAAAGTTCTCTCTGACTTTAATCATTTATTAAAATATTGACTTAATTTCAATATGAAGTTATTGTAGGTGTATGTGTAGTTAATCTCCTTTGGAGTACTTTAAGCCTTTTAAATTATTTTATTAAGTGCTCACATATAAGAAATGTTGCAATACAACCCTAAAACTTTAGTATAATTGAGAGTCAGCTATACTTGCTTAATCCCAGATGATTCAGATGTAATAGCAGCAGCATGAGGAGGTCTTAGTCTGTTGACAAGCATCTGGGAGCAAAATCAGTTTCATGCTAGGCCCTCCAGCGGCCCCATGTCCTGTGTGTACTAGTAGTGGTATTAAATAATATATTAAAGATGAATAGATTTTCCTGCTATGCTGATGATCTCAAAGGTTAGAGCTGCACCAGGAATTATCTCTACATTCTGGTTAATAATAATCCTGACAGGGATTGAGTATAGATATTAATCAGATGCTGGCACTTCAGTTCCACCTCCAATTCACATAGTAACAGGTATTCTTTCTGTAGCTACAGCAGTCTTTTTAGAAATAGTTCCCAGTAGCCCAGCTGGCCTGGCTCAGTGGTTTAGCGTCGAGCTATAAACCAGGAGGTCATGGTTTGATTCCCGGTCAGAGGACATGCCCATGTTGCAGGCTCGATCCCCAGGGTGGAGCGTGCAGGAGACAGCCAATGAATGATTCTCTCTCATCATTGATGTTTCTATCTCTCCCTTCCCCTTCTCTGAAATCAATACAAATATATTTTAAAAAAAGGAATAGTCCCCAGTATTCAGGTATTGATAATAACTATTAAGCTTTTGACTGTAATATGCTTTCTAGTAGTTGAAAATAAGCATTTGTACAAATGTTAAATATAGAAAACCATATAACCAGTTTAGGGAAACAAAAAATAAACTAGCAAAGAGGGTATCTTTTAAGATAGTATCTCATAAGTGTGTGTGCTAGTATATTTACACTTGCCAATATAAACATACAAATAAAATAGCAAAAAAAATATGTTTTTAAAACTTTTAATAGTGAGAATTCTTTAATAGAGGGCCATTTGCTTTTTCTTCCCTGTTTGTTCTAATTATCAGGTCTCTGTCTTTTAAATTTAGATTAAAAAAAAATTGTCTCCCCAACTTAGTATTTTTACAGCTGTACTTTTAAAGTTATATATTTAAAGCAGGAATACAAGTAGTTGAAATGTTTATAAGAATTACCAATGTCAAATTTTGAACAAATTTGCACCAGTAGGCTATTTTGACGTTTTAATAGTATCATTTTTGAGTGCACATGCTGATGTTGATTTACAAACAAGATTGTTTATTCCAGAACTATGAAAAGATAGGAGAGAGAGAGAGGGAAGGGAAATATTTTAATTTTGAAAGTACTACTCTTATTTTGTTTATATTTTTTATTATGTTTTCTTGTTTATGCATTGAAATTTCATGTCAAAGTTTTAAATAAATCAACATATATGGATGGATGCCAGTAGTAAATTTTATTTGGTGTGAAGTACTATAGCTAGGAGGCTCTACATTTTAAATAGCAAAATTAAATTTGTTGTATTTGAAATGCATGGAATTCCTATTTAGTGTGGAAAAGTGAAAATGAGAGAACCTACTTCTAGTCCTTATGTATCTGCTTATTGTCATGTCCCATGGAATACACCTCTTGTATTCTCTCTGTGCCTCTGGTTTCTCTTCTGTAAAATGGGCTCAAGAACTTATTGACGCCTTCATCCCTTTCAAGAACATTGAGGACAGATACCTTGAAGTCTTTGGAAGACAAAATGCCACCTTATGTATTTTTTGATACTAATTTGCCTTGTAAGTATGTGCTATGTATTACACACAGTGGCGCGGTGTGACATTTTGAATATTTTTATGAGAACAAAAGTTGTTTGTATGCCTTAATGTTAAACCATAACTTCGTTATTAATGTTTTATAATTTCTGAACTTCTATCTCTGTAGTGCAGTGAGAACTCTCCCTTTGGCCATCTCCATTCCCTATACTGTTCGTGGGTAGAACACGGGGATACTAATTTTTTGTGGCAGTATTTTTAGATTTTGCACAGAAGTTGTTCTGTAGATGGGTTAGGAATATACCCTAGGTCTGCAGTGTACAGAGCAGGGCCTCGTCAGCTTAGGAAAAGACAAAGAGCCCTCTATTTCCTCAGTTTTAGGTTCTTTTTCAACATGTTTATGTTGTCCTGCATTCTGACTCACAGTTTGGAAAGTCAGGTAGAACTTTTTGAGTTTACCATTCACTACTTCCTGAATGGTAAACTCAAAAAGTTCTACCATTCAGGAAGTAGTGAATGGGGAGAATTCCAGGTCAGGATTATGATTTAAAGTAGAGTTCCTTATGATTTCTTTTGCACATGGTTAATTTTCATTACCCAAGAACTTTGTTGCATAATTTTCAACATCGTCAGTGAATGCTTGTATTTAGAGAGCCTGGGTCCTGTAAAGAGTTATCGAGTACTATTTTATTAAAAATAAAAATTCCTATGTCCTATTTTGTTTTTCTGTGGTAAAAATTGTTCTTGTAAAGTATAACAAAGATAATCACTTTCATGTTGGGTTAGTATTTGCAAAGTTTGCTTAGAAATTTTTGATCTTTCTGTGGTAGTGGTTTTCTCAAGCTTCTGTAGTTGTTTTATGTTATTATGACATCTTCTGTCATTCTTTTACAGAGAATTCGGTCAACAGTGGATGAAAAAGAACAAAAGCAACTTCTTATGGATTTGGATGTAGTAATGCGGAGTAGTGATTGCCCATACATTGTTCAGTTTTATGGTGCACTCTTCAGAGAGGTATGAATGAACTATCTGGGTTTTTAGCTGGCGAATGAATATCTAATTGGGATAAATAAAGGGGTGGCAGGCTTCAATCTTAATGTACAGTTAAATGCCATACATTAGTAATAAGTTAATTTCTCAGTAGTTTAGTATATAGCCTTGATAATCTATACCAGTGATGGCGAACCTTTTGAGCTCGGCGTGCCAGCATTTTGAAAACCCTGGCTTAACTCTGGTGCCGTGTCACATATAGAAATTTTTTGATATTTGCAACCATAGTAAAACAAAGATTTATATTTTTGATATTTATTTTATATATTTAAATGCCATTTAACAAAGAAAAATCAACCAAAAATATGAGTTCGCGTGTCACCTCTGACACGCGTGTCATAGGTTCGCCATCACTGATCTATACATAAATTTCTACCACTTATTTTTCCTTTTGTTAAGGTGTGAATCTTACACTTTAAAAATGGCTGTCATTTGTGAATCCCGTATTTCCTTGCTTCATTTATAAATACTTTCTCTTCTTTAAGGGGATCTAACCACAACCTTGGCGCATTGGGACGATGCTCTAACCAACTGAGCTACCTGACCAGGGCTTGATGTACCTTTTCTTCCCTCCCCTCCCCTCCCCTCCCCTCCCCTCCCCTCCCCTCCCCTCCCCTCCCCTCCCCTCCCCTCCCCTCCCCTCCCCTCCCCTCCCCTCCCCTCCCCTCCCCTCCCCTCCCCTCCCCTCCCCTCCCCTCCCCTCCCCTCCCCTCCCCTCCCCTCCCCTCCCCTCCCCTCCCCTCCCCTCCCCTCCCCTCCCCTCCCCTCCCCTCCCCTCCCCTCCCCTCCCCTCCCCTCCCCTCCCCTCCCCTCCCCTCCCCTCCCCTCCCCTCCCCTCCCCTTTTCTTTTCTTTTCTTTTCTTTTCTTTTCTTTTCTTTTCTTTTCTTTTCTTTCGTTTCCATTGCCCAACAAAATGCTTCAAAAAGAAACCTGCTAAGACAGATGTCAGAGATTTTACTGACTTTGTTTTCTTCTAGGAGTTTTATGGTTTTGAGTCTTACATTTAAGTCTTTAATCCACTTTGAGTTTATATATGGTGTAAGAAAGTGATATACCGGTTAATAATGCGGATTTTGTAATCAAAGAAAACATGATAATTTCAAGAGAAACATCAAAAGTGCTTTATTCTAAGTAATGTCCATCGCTAGCTACACATTTCCCCATCTTTCAGGTAATTTATGGATACTGTCCCAATAGAACTTTTCTTGTTTTGAGGCAAACCATTCAGAGACCCAATTTTCCACTTCTTCATATGTTTTGAAGTGCTGCTCAGAAAGTGCGTGCGCCATCGATCAGAACAAGTGGTAATCTGAAGGAGCAAGGTTTGGTGAATATAGCGGGTGGGTTAATACTTCCCAGGCAAGATCTTTTAACGTGTCTTTAACTGGTTTTGAAGTGTGTGATGGTGCGTCATCATGAAGCAAAATTACTTTGCTGTGTCTTCTGGCACATTCTGGTTGTTTCACAATCAAAGCGTGGTTCAAATTGATTATTTATTGTCAGTAGTGATCAGGATTAATGGTTTCACCTGGTTTTAGAAGCTCATAATATAGCACACCTTCCTGATCCCACCAAACACAGAGCATTGTCTTCTTTCCGAAGCGATTTGGTGTTGCAATCAATGTTGACGGTTGACCTGGATCAACCCATGATTTTGTGCATTTGGGATTCTCAAAATAAATCCACTTTTCATCACCAGTCACAATTCAATGCAAAAAAGACTTTCTTTCGTGCTGTTGAAGCAACATTTTACTGATGACTTTCAGTTTTCCATTTGTCTTTCGTTCAGTTGATGTGGCACCCATTTTCCTTCCTTTAAAATCTTTCCCATTGCTTGTAAATGATTGGAAATTGTTTGCGGAGCAATGTTTTAATCTTTCTGAAAGTTGTTTTTGAGTTTGACACGCATGTTCATCCAATAATGCTTGTAATTGTTGGTCTTTAAACTTTTTCGGTTGCCCTGGACGTTCTTTGTCTTTCACATCAAAATCATCACTTCTAAAGTGTTTAAACCAGCGTTCACAAATATCTTGAGATATGGAGCAGGTTCACCATAAGCTTCCCGAAGTATTCAGAAGCAGTTTTCTTCAAAATAAAGTAATGAATTATAACTTCCTGCAAATGCTCTTTTTTTGGCATGAAATTTGACATTTTTAAGTGTAAAAATATCTATGATGTTAACACCTTCAGCAAATTTGACATATGAAGTTTTGAAGGTCGTTGTCAATACAACAAAATAGCATACATATCAAATCGCATATATATCAACATATGTGTAACTCCCATCTATTGAAAAAAATCCACATTATTAACCGGTACACCTAGTAGTTTTATTTTTTTGCTTGCATCTGTTCAGTTTTTCCAATATCATTTATTGACTAGACTGTCTTTACTCATTGTATGTTCTTGCCTCCTTTGTCAAATATTAATTGACCATATAGACATGGGTTTATTTCTGGACTCTCTGTTCCATTGACTTACGTGTCTTTTTCTATTCTAGTATCATGCTGTTTTGATTACAATAGCCTTATATAATTTCATATAAAGTAGTGTGATACCTTCAACTTTGAACTCCTAAGCATTTTAAATGCTCATTAGAAATACCATTCTCATTTTGAAAATGTTCAGATGTGCTGAAACTGTATCACAAAGCCTTGGGGTTTTTATTGTAGTTATTGAAACTTAAAATAAACTGTGTTATAAGACAGAACTAAATGTATACTGACTAGAAGTATGAAATCTTGTGATTGGAGAAGACCTTAGAGGTTAATCAATTAATTCTCCACCCAACCCTAAAATTTATTTATTTGTGTGTGTGTGTGTGTGTGTGTGTGTGTGTGTTCTTAATAGGTAACTCTAGTAACTGGAAGAATACTACTTCATGATAAAGCCTATTTCTTTGTTCAATTACTAATTAATCACTGTTAATTCTATACTTGTAGTTTCTTCTTCCTCCTGTCCTTGTACTTTTTAATGAGTTGAATATTCATATATTTTTTTACCCAATACATTGAATTTCTTAGCTTACTTCACTATTTCACATCAGTATGACATTGTATCTATATCAGGTACATAACTGTATCCTGGGCCTAAGTATTACATCAAGTTATTCTGTTAGTAAGGTCATGCGTCTGGAACTTGTTTAGGTTGCACAGGAATCTTGGTATCTCCTCTCCCCTTCTTTTACCAAACCATAACTTTATTCTTCATAATCACTAAATCCTTTTTCAATCTTACGCAAAAGAGTTGTTATTTAGGATTGGACTAGATCTTCTCTCCTAACTGGATTCCGTAGTCAGCTTTTCCAGTGCTGTGTTCACTAAAGCCTCCCACTGGCTCTACCTTCACTGGAATTCACTTCCTTAGTGCTTGAACATGCCAATTTAGTGCTCCTGTTCATTTATTTAGTCCTTCATTTAAGCAACATTTAAATATCTAGCCCCAGGCTAAGTAGTGTGGAAGTCTGATTTCATGAAAAGAAGGGTAAGTGATATCTACAATTGAGAACTTACTGATCATAAAACAAAAAGCTTTTTATAAACAAAAAGAATAGGATCTGAATGGTATCCTTATGGTTTCTCACAAATAGCTGAGTACAATTTAGTTTTACATCTCAGGAAGGTCGAAGGGAGTTGAGATAAGCAGTTATAAGCACTAGCATCTATTGAATGCTCTATCGTTTTCACATATATTATCATCACAACGGTCTCAGGCAGTTTGGTGGTATTATGCCCTTTTTCCAGAGAGGAAACTGAGATTAGAGTACTAATTTGAAAAAAGTCACACAGCCACTAAGTGTCACAGTTGGGAATTCAGAGACAAAGTTCTCACTGTTCATTCATTCTATACCACAGGTGGTCTAGGGATGAAGAACTTTTAGCTTAATTTAAAATATAGCCTTTTTAAACATTACAACTTTTGACTATGATAAGATGAAATCTTAAGAACTATACAGTTAAGCTGTATATAGTCATAAAATGCCGAGAGTGAACTTGAACTTCTCCCCCAAATCTTAGAATAGGAGAAATAATAGGTACTTTCTCAATAATAAAAAATGAAGTTTTAGAAGCAGAAAGTTCATTTAAAGAGTGCATAGTCAGCCTATCTGGTTTGACTCAGTGGATAGAGCATCGGCCTGCAGACTGAAGGGTCAAGGGCACATACCTCAGTTGCAGGCTCAGGCCCTGATTGGGCCTGTGCGGGAGGCAGCCATCAGGTGTCTCTCTCACACCAGTGTTTCTCTCTCTCTGTCTCTCCCCTTCCCTTCCACTCTCTCTAAACAAACAAACAAACAAACAAACAATAAATAAATAAATGGAAAAATATCCTCTTGTAAGGATTAACAAAAAAGTGAGTAGTCAAAGTTTGTTTTCTCAAGTTACAAAGGGTAAAAATGTTAAACAGATTTAATAAGGGTTTAGAGAAACACTTTTCTTTTAAGATTGATTATTTAAAAATAAAGATCTCTTTTGGCTACATGACCTTCAGTTTTAGTAATAGACCCAAAATTCTGGGTTTATGACAGGAAAGAATGGAAGTGTTTGTGCAGTCAGGACTTTTTGCCTTACATCACTGTGTGAGAGACACGTGCTTTTAATTCTGTCACTGTGAGAAACCCTCCAGAATATTTCACATAATTTAGTGTCCATAAGACATCAGGTTTTGGTCTGGTTCAGTCACCATCCATCAAGGGGCTTGAGAAAAGGTATTTTTCTTCTTGTAGCTACTATGTAGAGATTAATCTTGCTATTGTGTAATTTTGAGCCTTTGTAAGTTCTATAGCTTTATTTAGAGCAGTGAATAAATAATACTTATTACTGAAGTTGGTAACTTATATGTTGCCATTGTTTCCAACCATGTATACTTCTTTCTAGGATGGACCTAAACTCAAATAAAAAGCCCCAAGTTCAACTTGGATTCGATTAAGTAAGTTATTAAGACATCCAATTGCATAGGTTTCTAAATTTGTTTTCAGACTTTGTAGACTGGGAAAAGAAGAGCTTGGTAGTATTGAAAAATTAAAGTAAATTTTAGCCTATAATTTACTTAAAGGCTTTTAATATATAAATTGTCAGAATTTAATAGCAAGGAAATCCTTAGGTTGAGGTTGGAGAAATTCTAGTGTAGGAAATACTGTTCTGAGTAAGTTCTGATTGTAGAAATTCATCAGATTATATAAAAGTGATATTAGCTGAATTTAGTCACCTTCTCTTTCTACTCCTTCTTCTCATGTTCTTCTTTCTCTTTCCTTCCCCCCTTGCAAGTTATAAATACAGCTTATGGAGCTAATGTTGACACATGATAAACCACACATATTTAAAGTATACAATTTGATATGTTTGGACAAATGTATGCACCTGTACAGTTATGACCATACTCAAGATAATGAACTTCATCACTCACAAGTTTCCTTGTGTCCCACAGGTAATACACACTTCCTTTCTGCTGTCAGCATCCTCAGCAACCGTAGGTCTGCTTTCTGCCACTATAGATAAATTTGCATTTTCTAGAATTTTGTGTAAATGGAATCAAACAGTATGTACTCTTTTTAAAAGAGATTTTCTTTTACTCAGCATAATTATTTTGCAATTCATGTTGTGGCATGTATAAATAGTTTGTTCCTTTTGATTGTGGAGTAGTATTAGTTTTCCATTGCGTGGGTATACCACAGTTTGTTTATTCATTTGGGTTGTTTCCAGTTTTTATCTATTACAGTAAAACTGCTGTGAGTATTTGTGTACAAGGATTTGAGTGGACGTATGATTTTGTTTCCTTTGGGTTAAATACCTGGAAGTGGGATGGCTGGATCATATGTTTCAGTTTTTTAAAAAATGGGCAAACTATTTTTAAAAGTCCAGTTGACTTTTGAACAACTTGAGGGTTGGGGCGCTGACCATTGAAAATCTGCATATGACTTTTAACTCCCCACAAACTTAATGAGAGTTGTCCTTCAGTATCTGCAGAGGATTGTTCTAGGCACTTCACCAGTACCCAAATCCAGAGATGCTCAAGTTCCCTATGTAAGATAAGATAGCATAGAATAATGCATGCAGTCGGCGTCCTGCATTCTCAGATTCCCCACTGCAGATCCAAAATAACTGTTTTTGATCCACAGTTGGTTGAGTAGGAGGATGTGAAACTAGGGATATGGTGGGGTGACTGTATATTGAAAAAAAAATCTGCATTTAAATGAACATTCGAAGTTCAAACCCATGTTGTTCAAGGGTCAACTGTAGTTGCATTTGCAGCTTCCAGTGGTGGTAGATGAGAGTTTATTTCTTCCACATCTTCTCAACAGCTGGGGTTTCCATCTTTTTAATTTTTAGCCACTCTAATAGATTTAGAGTGGAATCTCATTGCATTTTTAATTTTCATTTTTCTAATGACAGATACTGTTAAGCAGCTTTTCCTGTGCTTACTTGCCAGCTGTCTCCTTCGATGCAGTTTCTATTCAAATCTTTTTGTCATTTTCTTAATTGTTTTGCTTATTTTCTTACTATTGAGTTTTGGTAGTTTTTTAAAAAAAATGTTACTCTGGATACAGGTTTATTATCTATATATATAAAAAAGCCTGTGGTCGTGATGCCCTCATGCCGTAACGACCAATCACCAGGAGGCTGTGTATTCGGCAGGCATGCACGGGTGGATGGGGCTGCATGCTCAGTGAGGTGTGCAGGTGGGCGGGGACTTGATGCTGTGTCCCAGTGGGCACCGGCCCAGACTCTGACAGGAGGGAGGAGGGAGCCAGATACTCGCACCCAGGACTTGACTCGGTCTTGTGGCACCAGTGGGACTTGATGCTGGGTCTCTGCGGGCACTGACAGGGACTTGACGCTGTGTCCCCATCGGTGCCGGCCAGACTCTGACAGGAGGGAGCCAGATACCCGCAATATTAAAATATTTTCTCTAATTCCCTTTTAATGTGCATGAATTTCATGCACTGGCCACTAGTCAGATATATGATTGCAAATGTTTGTCCCTCCCCCATGTCTGTGTCTTATCTGTTACACATTTTAAGTGTGTTTTTTTGTTTGTTTGTTTGTTTTTTTAAAAAATATATTTCTATTGATTTCAGAGAGGAAGGGAGAGGGAGGGAGAAATACAAACATAAATGATGAGAGAAAATCATTGATTGGCTACCTCCTGCATGCCCCCTACTGGGTATGAAGCCCGAACCCAGGTATGTGCCCTTGACCAGAATTGAACACGGGACCCTTCAGTCCGCAGGCTGACGCTTTATCCACTGAGCCAAACCAGCTAGGACTTAAATATTTATTTTAGAAAGCGTAAGTTTTTAATATTGATGTAGGACAACTTGTCTGTTTTTTTCTTTTATGCATTGTGCTTTTGGTGTTGTATCTAAGGAATTTTTGCTGCACTCAAATTTTCTCTTATGTTTTTCTCTCATACTTTTATTGTTTTAGACATCACAATTATATTATCCATTTAGAATTAGTTTTTATGTGGTGAGAGGTGTGGATTGATGTTTGCTTTTTTTGCATTTGGATATCCTTTGTAGTTTTGCCAGGAATCAGTGTGTGGGTCTATTTCTGGACTATCTAGTTTGTTCCATTCATCTGTTTTGTCTCTCTTTGCACCAGTTTCACACCGTCTTGATTATTCTAGCTTTATAGAAAGTCTTGAGATCAAGTAGTACTTACTGGTCTTTAAAATTCATTTTTCTTAAAAAATAAGTTTTAGCTATTTGAGGCCCTTTTCGTTTCCATATAGATTTTGGTATCTGCTTGTCAGTTTTTATAAAAACAAATCCCCAGAATTGTTGATTGGGATTATTTTGAATCTATACATCTGTTGGGAGAGTATCAATATTTTAACAGTATTAAGTCTAATGACCGATTAACATGGTATTTTATTTCATTTATTTACATCTTTAAAACATTTTTCAGCAATATTTTATAGTTTTTACCATATAAGTCTTTCACATTATTTGTTAAATTAAGTACGTGATATACTTTGATGCTTTAATAAATGAGATTTAAAAAAATATTTCCTCTTATGTTGTGACTAATATGTAGAAATACAGTTGATTCTTGTTTTCTTTTTAGTTTTCTTTTTTTTCTCCCCCCGAATTTATATCTCCAACCCTGACTTCTCCCCTGAACTCTAGGCTCGTACAACTGCCTAACCAATATCTCCACTTGGATGTTTGATAGGCAACTCAAAATTAAGATGAGCACAAATTGAGAACTCTCAACTTACTACCTCACTTCCCAAACCCTCATCACCCCTAGGATTTATCTCCACAATTGGTCATATCAGCCTAAGTACATAGGCCAAAAGGTCAGGAGTTATCTTCATTCCTCTTATTTCCTTACATTCCAGTCAGTAAGTTCTACTGGCTCTACCTCCAAAATATAACCTAATACCTACGGTGGCCTTCCTTGCCATCTCACTGCTATAATCTTGGCCCAAGCCACAGTCTAACCAGTCTTTCCATATCCAGTCCTGCCTCTCTATGTTCATTCCCCATGCAGCAGAGTGATCTTAAATGGTAAATCAGGTAACCTGACCCCGGAGAATTGCACTGAGAATAAACTTTGCACTTTACTTGCAAAGCTTCTCACTATCTGATTGCTGTTTATGTCTCCTTTATGGTTCTGCTCTTTGCCTACTGTGTTCCAGCAACAGCAGACAGCAACCTTCTTTCCATTCCTAAACAGATAGGAACAGGTAAGCAAGCTCAGTCAGGTTCTTATGACTTCATACTAGCTATTACCTTTACGTGGGATGCTGTTCCCTTGGACAAAAAAAAAGAGAGAGAGAGAAAGAGAAAGGAAAAGAAAGAAAGAAAAAGAGAAGGAAAGGAAAGAAAAGAGAAAAGAAAGGAAAGAGAAAAGAAAAAAAAAGCTGGCATTTTGGCTGGTGTGCTTAGCGATTAGTGCATCACCCCACACACTGAAGAGTCTGGGGTTCAATTTTCAGTCAAGGGCACCGTACCTGGGTTGCAGGTTCCAGCCCCACCTGGGTTGAGGTGCCTGTGGGAGGCAACCTATTGATGTGTCTCTCTCACATGGATCTCGCTGTCTCTATTCTTGTTTTTTTGTTTTTTGTTTTTAATCTTGTGTAGTGGAACCTTATTAAACTCAATGAATTTTGGAAGCTTTTTGTAAATTTTATCACATTTTCTACATAGATTATCGTGTCATCTGTGAATAAAGAGCCTTTAGTTCTGTCTTTCCAATTTGGGTCTCTCTCTGTCTCTGTCTCTGTCTCTGTCTCTGTCTCTGTCTCTGTCTCTGTCTCTCTCTCTCTGTCTCTCTCTTCGCTCTCGCTCTCGCTCTTTATCTCTCATACTCTCTTTCTTTTCTTTTTTCTCCCTTCACTCCCTTCCTCTCTACCTCCATTTTTGTTGTTGTTTTGTTCTTTTTCTTTCATTTCTTATTGCACTAGCTAGAATCCTCTGGTGCACTGCTATTGGATAGAAATGGTGAAGTGGACATCCTTGTTATGTTTCTGATCTTAGGAGGGAAGCATTCAGCCTTCCACCATTAATGATGTTAGCTGTAGGTTTTTCATAGATGTTCTTTGTTTGGCTGAAGAAGCTCCCTTCTGTTACTAGTTTGCTGAGAGTTTTTTTCAGGAATGGATATTAGAGTTTTGTCAAATTGTTTTTATACATTCTTGAGATGATTGTATGCTAAATTTTTCTTTTTAAAATATGGTAAGTTACATGGATTGCTTTTCAAATGTTAAACCAGCCTTGTCTTTCTGGGCTAAAACCACATGATTATTATGTATTATTTTTTAATATATTGTTAAATTTGCTAAAATTTTATTTAGAAGTTGTATATGCATGCCACGAGAGATATTCGTCTGTAATTTTCTTATAATGGTTTTATTTTTTTTGCTTTGTATCAGTGTAATGCTAGCCTTATAGAATGAGTTGGGAAATATTACCCCATTTTCAGTTTTCTGGAAGAATTTATGGAATTGGTATTATT
The DNA here is from genome assembly GCF_014108235.1 of Myotis myotis. Lineage (NCBI taxonomy): Eukaryota > Metazoa > Chordata > Mammalia > Chiroptera > Vespertilionidae > Myotis > Myotis myotis. The sequence continues at coordinate 44,000,350 of NW_023416321.1, forward strand.
TCTTCTGTAAATATTTGATAGAAATCACCAATGAAGCCATTTGAACATGGAGTTTTTTGTGTGGGAAGATGTTCAACTATAAATCAATTTCTTTCAAAGATAGAATTCTATTCAAGGTATCTGTTTCTTCTAAAGTGATCTTGGGTGGTAAATTTACTTGAAGAAATTTGACCCTTTCATCTAAATTGTCACATTAATTGGCATAGAATTATTTATGATAGTCCTTTATTATCATCTTAATATTTGTAGAATCTATTGTGATGTTTCCTCTCTCTCCTTCTCTCATTCATGATGTAGGTAATTCACACCTTCTCTATTTTTTCCTGATTAGTCTGGCTAGAGGTTTATCAAATTTATTTTTATTTTATTTTAAAAATTTATTTTTATTGATTTCAGAGAGGAAGAGAGAGGGAGAGAGAGTTAGAGTTAGAAACATCAGTGATGAAAGAGAATTATTGGTCAGCTACCTTCAGCATAACCACCACAACCCCGGGCATGTGCTCTGATCTGGAATCGGGCGTGACTTCCTTTTAGGTTTCTAGGTCAACCACTGAGCCACACCCGCCCGGCTCATATTTCTTAATCTTTAAGTGATTCAACATTCAGTTACATTAATTTTCTGTATTTTTCTATTTTCTAATTTAATTTTTTTATTCTGGTCACTTCTTTTCTTTTTTTCTACTTATTTTGGTTTATTTTGCTCGTTTCTTATGGTAGTTCTTACTTTTTTTTAAAAACTATGAAATATTTCAAACATACAGAAAATTGCTGGGAATAGCAGTGTAGCCACATCACAGATTAACATTTTGGCTTATTTGCTCTTTATTTGTGTTTAAATTATAGATACAATAGAAGTCCCCATCCCATTTCCCCTTTTAATCTCCCAATCTAAACACTGCCTTGAAATTAATGCTTCCTTCAACTTGTTTTTATTTATTATTTATTATTTATTTATTATTTATTATCCCTCCTAAGTAATACATAGTATTGCGTTATGTATTTTCCAAGTTTACCTAGATGGAATCATCATAGTATTCAAAATTTGTCCCTGCAAATAGAGCTCGCTAATACAGGGTGAGGCAAAATAGGTTTGCAGTTGTGAGTACACGAAACAGAGTTTATTCTTGTGTTATTTATTGTATTATTTCCCCTATGAACAACTGTAAACCTACTTTTGCCCCATCCTGTATAGATTTGGTTAATTTATTTGAACAGCTATGTAATATTCTGATGAATAAATATACCACTTTTTAAAGGTTTAATAATTTTAATGTTGGTAGTTTCTAATTTTTTGCAATTATAAAAGTAAAAATGAACTTCCTTTTGCATGTTTCCTTGACAACTTAGGTTACAGATTCTGTAGAATCCATACCTAGAAATCTAGGTGCTAGGTTAAATGATAATGAAGATCTTCAACTTTAGTGGATGTTGTCGTATTTCTATGTTATCCTAACTTGTATTCCTACTAGTCAGAATGATAATTTCTCTGTCAGGAATTGAACTCAGTTGTCAACACTGGAGACTCATAGTGGCTTACCTAGTGTGTGGTTTTCATGATTAAGATTGCCTCGTCTCTTACCTAGTGTGTGGTTTTCATGATTAAGATTGCCTCGTCTCTTACCTAGTGTGTGGTTTTCATGGTTAAGATCGCCTCATGGTCCAAGTTGACTCCTAGAGTACAGCTGTCATGGCCGCAGGTGGCAAGAGAAGCAGGGAGAACTAAAAGGGCTGCCCTGGAATCAGCAACCCTTTGCGCTGACATTTCATTGGCCGCCCTACTTTACATGGAAGACGGATATGTAGCTCTGTCTGGGCACACTGTACAGAACAAAGGGTGGCATGTTGGGTAGGCCATGTGCATTTGTTGTCACAGGTCTCCTTGCTAGTATCTGGTACTATTAAATGTTTCAGTTTGGGCAGTGTGGTGGCTTTGAAGTGGTATCTCACTTTTAAAATTACATTTACCTAATCACTGGTGAAGTACACAATTTTTTACTTGTGTGTTCAGGTTTTCTTTTCTGTGACTTGCCTCTTCATATACCTTTGCCATTCTATTAAGTTTTGTCTGTTCATAATAAATTTAGCATATGCTTTATTATCCAGAGTATCCTTTGTTTCTTTACATCCAAATAGATGTTCTCTTCTTATTTTTGAACTTTTGGTATGGTATCCGTTATCATACAAAAATATTCATTATAGTGGAGTTAAAGTTGACAGGTCTAACTCTTTTTGATTTATTCTTTTCACATATGTACGTGTATGGGAAGAAATTTTTTCCCCACCCTGAAGTCTTAGACTTTCAAAACAAAAATGTTTTCAACGTTTGCTTTTTAAAAGTTGCATTTGGGAGTTTTTGTATTTTTGTTTGTGAATAACTTGACGTAATGACCTAATTTAACATTTTTTTATATGGAAGGCTACTGGTCTCAGCAGCATTCATGGAATAGTCCATCCTTTAGTCACTGCTTGCTTTGCTAGCTCTGTCATAAATCAATTGCCTAGGTGCACGGGTTTTTAATCTGATCCACTGGCATATTTACCCTGCCCCCATATTAATACACCATCTTTTATTGTGAACGCTTTACATAAAGGTCTTTGTCTAGTAGATCAATCGTTTTTAAAAATTGTGTGAGCTATGCTTGGCTCTACTTTTCTACATAAGTTTTAGGATAAGCTTGTCCTGGTGCATGATAATTTTGATTAGAATCTAACTAAATTCTTAGGTTACTTTGGAGGGGAATTTGGCATCTTTATGATTTGAGGCTTCACATTTGTAAGCATGCTTTTCCTCTGTATTTAGTCAGATTGTTATGTCCTTTAGTAACATTTCATACTTGTTTTTATAAACGTTTTGCTTCTTTTGTTAGATATATTCTTAGGTGCTTTATAGGTTTCCTTTTTATTGTTAGTGGTGTCTCTGTAAACATTTTTCTAAGTGGTTACTGGTGATACATAAGTATGTTATTAGTTTTATCTAGATTTTGTCTTTAGGAACCCTTATCTCGATCATAGGTCAGGCATGAGGGGAAGATTAGTGGTGGAAAGTTTCGGAGGGTACAGCTGGATCCATAGGTTAGTGATAACATACAAAATAATTTTTTTTTAAATATATTTTATTGATTTTTTACAGAGAGGAAGGGAGAGGGATAGAGAGTTAGAAACATCGATGAGAGAGAAACATCGACCAGCTGCCTCCTGCACACCCCCTACTGGGGATGTGCCCGCAACCAAGGTACATCTTTCAGTAAATCCACATTCAGTAATTTCTGCTTTTGTTTTTTGGTCACATGGCCATTTCATCTTTCATGTGAACATGAGAGCTATGCTGCCGTCCCTGGTCGGCAACTCAGGCCATTCCTTTTTATTTTTTATTTAAATGTTGCCTATTCTCAGTTATGGCCAAAAGGAACTACCAGAAGAAATTAGAAATTTACATTAGGTTATGTGCCTTAGAAACTATAGACATCTTCCTCTCTAATGCTAATTGCTCCTTTGTGCCTGCTCTTCTCATCCTTAGTCCTTCATTTACTTCTTACCTTCACTACCCTGGTTCCCGTATTTTTCTTTCTCTTTTGGTTGCCTTTCTATTTTTCCACCTGTCCCTCTCCTCCCTTTATTTTCTTAGCTATAGTTTTTACCACATGCCAGGCACTTTATTTTGTGTTTTGCATATGTTAGCTCGTTTGATCTTTATCACAGTTCATTGAGGATGGTGGAGTGATCCATTTCCTAGATGAGGAATTGAGGAGCCCAATCTTATATAAGCAGAAAGTGGGAGAGTCTGGGTACTAAGTCAGGCCTGCAGACTCTAATATCAGTGGTCTTTCTGCTTCACTACACTACTGATGTTCAATTCCTTTCTTACTGTTTTTCTAAGTAGATGAGTTAAGTGTAATAAAAATTCTAGTAAATCTATTGAGATGATGTCTTTAGACTAAATTAATTCAAGTGTGTGTTTTGAGTGAAGGGTGTTACTTAATCTTTTGTGAGAGTCATTCTGTAAAAGCACTCAAAATGAAAAGAGAGAGAGAGAGAGAGAAGAGACTTAAAAAAAAAGAAATAGAAGCAAAAGTTCATGTCAAGTATGCTTTACCATAAGTATTCTGCGAAGCCCTGGGCTACATGCGTGCTCCAGCAGGTGGTCCTGTTGTGAGAGTGCTGTGCTCACCTGTGTCCTCGAAGCATAGGCCCTCTCTACTTACAAGGTTGGTGTCCTTACATTGTAGGTGTTGATAGGAGAAGGGAGTTAAGTGCACTGGATTCTATTTATGGCTATATCACTAATAGCAGTGTTGTTCTGGGCAAGCCATTGTCCTTTTAGGGGCATTCATCTCTAATCATTGTAGGTCAGGCATGAGGGTAAGATTAGTGGTGGAAAGTTTCAGAGGGTACAGCTGGATCCATAGATTAGTGACAAATACAAAATAATTTTTATTTATTTTTATTTTTTTAAATATATTTTATTGATTTTTTACAGAGAGGAAGGGAGAGGGATAGAGAGTTAGAAACATCAATGAGAGAGAAACATCGATCAGCTGCCTCCTGCACATCCCCTACTGGGGATGTGCCCGCAACCAAGGTACATGCCCTTGACTGGAATCAAACCCTGGACTCTTCAGTCCACAGGCCGACACTCTGTCCACTGAGCCAAACCTCTCAGGGCCAAAATAATTTTTAGGTAATTTTTTTGTATCATCCTGATAGTTGTTTTCACTCTTACAAGGTACTTTGTAGTACTTGTTCATGTGTGCAAATACTTTTATCTATCCTATCTAATAAAAGAGAAACATGGTAATTAGCGTACGACCGCTACCCTTCCCATTGGCTAATCAGGGCAATATGCAAATTAACTGCCAGCCAAGATGGCAGCCGGCAGCCAGGCAGCTTGAAACTAACATGAGGCTTGCTTGCTTCAGTGACGGAGGACTCCAATGTTCCCTGCCTGCCGCTGCAGGCCTCTGAGCTGCAAGCAACTATGTAACAAACATAGAAGCTAAACAAAACCCCAGAAACCTGCTTTAGTCCCGGGCTTCAGCCAGCAGGATTGCAACATTGTTTCAAATACAGAAGGTAAACAAAGGCCAGAAACCTGCTTTCAGCAGCGGAGGCCTAAGAGCTGGAGCCAAGCCTCAAAGCTAAAGCTGGCCCAGAATAAAAAAGAAAAAAGAAAAAAAGGAGTGGTTGGGAGCTTCAGTCACCCGTCAGCCTGAAAACAGCCCTCAGCCCCTCACCCAGACTGGCCAGGCACCCCAGTGGGGACCCCCACCCTGAAGGGTGTGTGACCAGCTGCAAACAGCCATCATCCCCTCATCCAGGCTGGCCAGGCACCCCAGTGGGGACCCCCACCCTGATCCAGGACACCCTTCAGGGCAAACCAGCCGGCCCCCACCCGTGCACCAGGCCTCTATCTTATATAGTAAAAGGGTAATATGCCTCCCAGCACCGGGATCAGCAGAGCTGCGAGGCCTCCCGGCACCAGGATCAGCGTGATAGAGGGCAGCAGCCAAACCCCCTGATCGCCCTGTGGCTCTGTGTGTGTGACAGGGGGCGGGACCACAACCTCCCTATCAGCCCTGTTCTGTTCGTGACAGGGGAAGGCGCCCCAACCCCCTGATCAGCCCTGCTCTGTGCCTGATAGGGGGGAGCTCCCCAACCCCCTGATTGCCCTGCAGTTCTGTGTGTGACGGTGCGGCGCCCCAACCCCCCCCACGGGCCCTGCTCCGTGTGTGACGGGGTAGAGCCATAACCTCCCCATCGGCCCTGCCCTGAGTGTGACAGTGGTGGCGCCCCAACCCCCTGATCGGCCCTGCTCTGTGGGTGATAGAGGGCGACGCCCCAACTGCCCCCCACAGGCCCTGCTCCGTGTGTGACGGGGTAGAGCCATAACCTCCCCATCGGCCCTGCCCTGAGTGTGACAGTGGTGGCGCCCCAACCCCCTGATCGGCCCTGCTCTGTGGGTGATAGAGGGCGACGCCCCAACTGCCCCCCACGGGCCCTGCTCTGTGTGTGACGGGGTAGAGCCATAACTTCCCCATCGGCCCTGCCCTGAGTGTGACAGGGTGCAGTGCCCCAACCCCCTGATCCGCCCTGCTCCGTGTGTGACAGGGGGCGGTGCCCCAATTCCCCTGTTGGCCCTGCTCTGTGAGTGACAGGGGGGAGCTCCCCAACCCCCTGATCGACCCTGCTCTGTGCGTGACAGGGTACGGAGCCCCAACCCCCCTGATGGGCCCTGCTCTGTGAGTGACAGGGGCCAGCACCCCAACCCTCTGATTGGCCCTGCTCTGTGCATGACGGGGTGGCGCCGCAACCTGCCCATCGACCCTGCCTTGAGTGTGATGGGGTGGTGCCCCAATCCCCCAGTCGGCCCTACCCTGAGCGTGACTGAGGGTGGCATCGCAACCTCCCGATCCGCCCTGCTCTGTGCATGACAGGGGCGGCGCCCCAACTCGCCAATCAGCCCTGCTCTGAGCCCGACCAGGGGCTGCACCTAGGGATTGGGCCTGCCCTCTGCCACCTGAGAGCAGGCCTAAGCCAGCAGGTCGTTATCTCCCGAGGGGTCCCAGACTGCGAGAGGGCTGAGGGAACCCCCCCTTCCCCCCGAGTGCACAAATTTTTGTGCGCCAGACCTCTAGTATATATATAAAAGCCTAAGTGACCGTCCAACCGGTAGGGGGCAGGTGCTCAGTGCAGGATCAGAAACCACAGGCATGGAAACATGGAACAGACTGATGAATCTCAGAGGGAAGCGGGGAGAGGGGAGGGCGGGGAGAGATTAACCAAAGATCTTATATGCATCTTAGAGGCCCGGCGCACAGCCTGGCCTGCGCCCTCTCGCAATTTGGGACCTCTCGGGGGATGTCAGAGAGCTGGTTTCAGCCTGATCCCCGCAGGCCAGGCCGAGGGTCCCCACTCGTGCATGGATCCGTGCACCGGGCCTCTAGTAGTGTTATAATCATGGTATTACTTAGGGTTTGCATTTTGCTCGTGCATACCTCATGAACTGTACCATTTTAAAATAATTAATTTTAGATAATTCCTTTAATGATGTACCATTTCCTCTTGTGGGATAGTTCAGTGGTTTCTAGTTTGTTTTTGTTCTTGTAATTTCTGGACTGTTTCTTTAAGTTAGATCCCAGTCATAATTCTGTCAAAGGGTATAAATACTTTTATTTCTCTTGCTTTATTGTCCAGTTGCCTTCAGACTGTTTTAAAACCCTCTATAATGCTGCCATCAGTTTTTGAATGATTCAGTTTAATTATAGCCAGCATTCATTCATTTAAGGAATGTTCATTGAGCCCCTGTCCTGGTGGAGTGTAGGAAATGTAGATGAAAAACATAATAAAATAAATAAGTTATATTTTATATTAAAAGATGATACAGGTCATTCAAAGAACAGCGAGGCAAGGCAAGGGGTTGCTGAGAGTGGGATGACTTGTAAACTGCTCCAGAGAGCATTTGAGCAATAACTTTTGAGGCTTTGGGTTTGCTTTATGTATTTTCGTCTGTCTCTCTTTTATTTTATTTACTTATTTAGAAGTTTTTATAGTATATCAAGGTAACTGTAATCTATTTGTTAGTGAGAATGAACAGTTTTCCACGTTTTCTATTTGTATATTTAATTATGGCAATATTTGAAATTCGTATAAAGCTCAAAAGTTTTCTATGTAAGACTGTTCCTGCCTTTACAATTAAGAGTGGGGAAAATTGGGCAAATCAGTTTGTGTTTAAGCATGAGGAGAATGTTCTGTCCAGAGCTTTAATAAGGAACCAAAAATTTCTACAAGTTTTTTTTTTTTTAAATGAAGATTGCTTTTTTGTTAATTGTATTTCTGTTTTAAGTGAAGGAAAAATGGTACATAATATGATGTATAAGAGTAACATATTTGTTATTTTATAGGGTGACTGTTGGATCTGTATGGAACTCATGTCTACCTCGTTTGATAAGTTTTACAAATATGTATATAGTGTATTAGATGATGTTATTCCAGAAGAAATTTTAGGCAAAATCACTTTAGCAGTAAGTACCTGGTTTTCAAATTGTTCATTCTCTATGTGCTCATGTAAAGATGCTGCTGGCATTTGAATGCACATGCCCAGATATCCTTCACAGAATTTTACTGACTTTCCTGGAGGGTCACTGGTAAAGGGACAGAGACTGAAACACTTCTTTGGGGTAATTGTCACAATCATAAAGAACTATTTTCAATATGTGGTCCGTAGTACAGAATCACAATCAACCACAATAGATTGTGCTGTCAGTAAGATTAGAACAAGCAATTTTCTGTTCCCTTTTCCACTGTTGGTTTAACTATTTTTAATATGTTTTAAATATGTATTATCATGCTTATGCCTAAATTAATCAGAATCACAACAGTATCCTTGAAGTCTCTTATTTAAAACTCTTCGTGGTTTAAGAGTTGGGCTATGCAGACTAAACTATTTAAATTTTTGACCAGCAATTTCAGTAACCAGCATTATTGCTTATTTGGTCAATTCACTTTTACCTGAATACCAAAACGAAAAGAGGTACTTTTTTACTTATGTTTTTATAGTCTTGAAAGTGGGATCATGATTATTTCCTTTCTTGCTTTGAATCTTTTAGTTCAGCCGTGGGCAAACTACGGCCCGTGGGCCGGATCCGGCCCGTTTGAAATGAATAAAACTAAAAAAAAAAAAAGACCGTACCTTTTTATTTAATGATGTTTACTTTGAATTTATATTAGTTCACACAAACACTCCATCCATGCTTTTGTTCCGGCCCTCTGGTCCAGTTTAAGAACCCATTGTGGCCCTCGAGTCAAAAAGTTTGCCCACCCCTGTTTTAGTTGACAAAGGTTGTTCATAATTATTTTTTCTGAAGATAATTTTCTGTGATAGCGTAAAATTAATAAGATTCTTAGAAACCCCTGAGACTCTGATCACAATCTGGCTTAGTGGATATGTCAACTAAATTTTATAGGAAGCTGTAAGATACCTAGTTGCATTTAATTTCTCTACTCTCCCTTTCCTGCATCCTCAATATCCAGCATAGGTTGTCTGTCCATTGCATTTTATCCTACTTAATCATTAATGTTTAATGTTAGTTTAAACATTAGTTTAAAAATTACAGGTCTCTTGTTAATGTTTTAAGTTATTTAGCTTATTTAATGCTTAAAATTAAACGTTTAATTAGCTAAATGTTAAGATATATAACCTTACATATATTTTATAAAAAGATGCAGAGTTTTACTAGAAACTTGTTAATTATTCTGACTGGTCTAGGAAATTTTATATTGATCAATTTAGTCATCTGTCTCCAGTATACCATAGCCAATATTATCTTGGAATTTGTTAGTATTCATAGAAACAATAGTAGCATAATGAAAACAGCTAGTGATTACTGAATGTTTATTTATATCAGGCCAAGATCTTATGACATTTTATCTTCATAGCAACTCTCTATGGTAAATAGTGTAACTTGTTTACAGATGACAGATCTGAAATATGGAGAGATTGAGCAATTAATTTGCTTTGAAGTTTATATAATTTTAACTAGTAAATGCTTTAAGCCCAGGCAGCCTAATTCCAGAATCTTGTTTTTAACCACTGTACAAGGTGATTATGAAGTTAGAAAACATAGATAAAATTATTTTATTGTATAATGAAATATGTGTAGTATATGTATATTAATAAATAATATATTATGTATTTGCCTATGTTACTAGCCTTGGTGATCACCTTGTATATTAAGCACAACATTTAAAATTACTTTGATTTAAATCTCTCTTTTAAAATTCTTACCTGAGGATATGCTCATTGATTTTTAGAATGAGAGAGAGAGAAACTTTGATGTGAGAGAAACATTGGTCAGTTGCCTTCCTGTTTGCTACCAGACTGGAGATTGAACTCCCAACCTAGGCATGTGCCCTGAATGGGAATCAAACTCGCAACCTTTGGGATGGCGCTCCAACCAATTGAGCCACCCAGCCAGGTTGATTAATCCCTTCTTGCTAATTAATAACTCTATGAACTCGCAAGCCTGACTGTTTGAGACATTAGAGACACATGGCTCTGCTGCAAAAGTTACTTTGAAGGCTCAGTACCCAATGAGGGTGAATGATTGTGAGAAACTGAGACTTTGGAAGAACTTAAACTAAGTCAGGGTTGATAATGGATCCAGCCTGTTGGACTTTTCTTATACCACATATTTCTATTCTTGAAGAGTTTGAAGAAATAAGAAATATTATACAACTTGTTAATGACTTACTAAAAAATTGTAAAGGGTTTTCTTTTTAGCTGTCAGGGCAACTAAGTTTTTAAATTTAAAATCAACATTCAGCATCTTCAGTTAACAAAAATTGCACAGGATGTTGAAACATTAAGCTTACAAGAATGCAATGGGCTATGTGGGCTGTTACTTAAGATAAACTATTGTGCTGTTTGATTAAAAGGAAATTGTTTATCCCACCTCTGCTTTTTCTCCACAGACTGTGAAAGCACTAAACCACTTAAAGGAAAACTTGAAAATCATTCACAGAGGTGGGTACAGAATTTTTTTTTATAGAACAACTATTCCTTAATAGGGAAAAAATATTGAAAATTACAGTGCCACTTTCAAGCAAAACCTACTATATGTATCCTAAAACTTCACTATTAGAGTTTTTTCCCTTTGGGGGTCTATAAATTTTAGTCTACCTTATTAATATGTTGGGCTTAGTAATTGAAGGAGATTTTGCTGTAAATTCTTATTATTCTTAGTTGAAAAGTTATTATTTGCCGATAGATAATTAGTGTTTCTCTTGTATACTACTAAGGCGTGAAGGTGGTCCTGTGGGCAGTCAAAGGAGAATCAGAGGGTAACTGCCTTGTGTGTTACAGGCACACTACTGTCCCTGTGAAGTGCTGCAATCAGAGATTCCTTTAATTGTAATTGCTGTAAAGCATTTGTGTTTGTGAGAATAGTGATCTTGTCCTTATTAAACACACATTAAAAATTTTAAACATTTGATGTAGATCTATTGCATGACAGTGGGAATCCTGAGTTTAATTCAGCACATAGACTAAATAGTTGCTCTGGTATCATGACAGACCTAAGACAATATGTGGCAGTATGTGATTCATCCTGATAGTAAATAAGGAGGAAAGTCAAAGGTCATATTCAGAGAAGTGCAAAACCTTGAATTCTAAGTATCATAGTTTCTAGTGGTTAGAGAAATTAGTAATTGGGACATTTATTTAAGTAATTTTAGTTTGAGGTTGACCCTGGTCCAGAAATTAGTAAACTTTGAACATCAAAATAATTCATTTATTTTTGCCTACCTGATATTTTTAACATAAAATAATGAATTTGTCTTCATTATTTTATGTTAAAATAATATTAGGTAGGCTCCTAATTTCCTTTTTGGCCTAAAATCATGTAGTATTAGGTCCCTAAACAAAATTATTTTGTTCCTCTCATAGTTCATCTTGTTCTTGTTTTGGGGTTTTTCTCTCCCTTTTTGCTGTGTTCTGCAATTATGAGAGTACTAAAGGCCTGGTGCACGAATTCATGCACAGGTGGGGTCCCTCGGCCTGGCCGGCGATAGGGGCCGATTGGGGCCGGCTGGCCCGGGGGAGGGACTGTGGGAGGTTGGCCGGCTGCGGGAGGTTGGCTGTGGGAGCGCACTGACCACCAGGTGGCAGATCCTGCGTTGAGTGTCTGTCCCCTGGTGGTCAGTGCACGTCATAGCCACCGGCCAGTTGTAACGGTTGCAACAGTTGCAATGGTTGCTTAGGCTTTTGTATATATACTAGAGGCCCGGTGCACAAAAATTTGTGCACTTGGGGGGGAGGGGGGGTCCCTCAGCCTGGCCTGTGCCCTCTCGCAGTCTGGGACCCCTCCCTGGTGGCAGAGGGCAGGCCCAATCCCTAGGTGCAGCCCCTGGTTGGGCTCAGAGCGGGGCTGATTGGGGAGTTGGGGTGCCGCCCCGTCATGCACAGAGCAGGGCGGATCGGGAGGTTGCGATGCCACCCTCAGTCATGCTCAGGGTAGGGCCGATTTGGGGATTGGGGCACCGCCCCCTGTCACACTCAAGGCAGGGCCGATGGGGATGTTGCGGCGCCACCCCCTGTCATGCACAGAACAGGGCCAATCAGGGGGTTGGGGCATTTCCCCCTGTCACTCACAGAGCAGGGCCCATCAGGGGGGTTGGGGCTCTGTACCCTGTCACGCACAGAGCAGGGCCAATCAGGGGGTTGGGACGCAGCCCCCTGTCACGCACAGAGCAGGGCCCATCAGGGGGTTGGGGCGCCGCCTTCTATCACCCACAGAGCAGGGCCGATCAGGGGGTTGGGGTGCCGCCACTCTCACACTCAGGGCAGTGCCTATGGGGAGGTAATGGCTCTACCCCGTCACACACAGAGCAGCGCCTGTGGGGGGGGGGGGGTGTTGGGGCACCGCACCCTGTCACACACAGAGCAGGGCCGATCAGGGGGTTGGGCGCCACACCCTGCCACACACAGAGCCGCAAGGCGATCAGGGGGTTTGGGCGCTGCCCCCTGTCACGCTGATCCCGGTGCCGGGAGGCCTCTCGGCTCCGCTGATCCCGGTGCTGGGAGGCATATTACCCTTTTACTATATAGGGTATAGGCCTGGTGCACGGGTGGGGGCCGGCTGGTTTGCCCTGAAGGGTGTCCTGGATCAGGGTGGGGGTCCCCACTGGGGTGCCTGGCCAGCCTGGATGAGGGGATGATGGCTGTTTGCAGCTGGTCACACACCCTTCAGGGTGGGGGTCCCCACTGGGGTGCCTGGCCAGTCTGGGTGAGGGGCTGAGGGCTGTTTTCAGGCTGACGGGTGACTGAAGCTCCCAACCACTCCTTTTTTTCTTTTTTCTTTTTTATTCTGGGCCAGCTTTAGCTTTGAGGCTTGGCTCCAGCTCTTAGGCCTCCGCTGCTGAAAGTAGGTTTCTGGCCTTTGCTTACAATGTTGCAATCCTGCTGGCTGAAGCCCGGGACTAAAGCAGGTTTCTGGGGTTTTGTTTAGCTTCTATGTTTGTTACATAGTTGCTTGCAGCTCAGAGGCCTGCAGCAGCCGGTGGGGAACGTTGGAGTCCTCCGTCACTGAAGCAAGCAAGCCTCATGTTAGTTTCAAGCTGCCTGGCTGCCGGCCGCCATCTTGGCTGGCAGTTAATTTGCATATTGCCCTGATTAGCCAGTGGGAAGGGTAGCGGTCGTATGCCAATTACCATGTTTCTCTTTTATTAGATAGGATTGCCTTTACCGTAGAGCGATTCAAATACCTTAGGAATACTCAAGGTACCACAGAAAAGCACTAAGGCAGTGCCTGAGGAGGAGTAAGATAAAAGGGAAACTCTTCAGAAGTAACTTTTGTTTTCCTATTAGTAAATAAAATGATGAGTTTATAGCAGTCTTTTTATCACTTCAAATTAGTTAGCTTTTTTTTTTTTTTGCTACAGGTAGTGTGCTTTGATTACAGGTTACAGAAAATTCTGATAATTGGCTTAAATGCTAAGGAAATGCATTCTCTGTGGTAATAAAGTCCTGGCACAATTTGGTTAGAGTTCAAGCTCCTTCTTTAGGCTGTGCCCTCCTTACTCTGTTGGCTCCATCCTCAGGGTAGTAACAGCTAAAGCGGTCCCCAGTGTCACATAGTCTTTGACACATATTGTACAGTAGCTTAGTATACTCTTACAGGTTAAATTCATTCTTTATAGTTTGACTGTTAAGTAATGAATTTAAAGCAAATAAATGAATATGTCCCTTGAGGAGAACAAAACAACATAATAGAATGCCTAAATGTATTGTATAGTATTTTTTTTAATACACTTGTAGTTTTTTTGAAAAATATAATTTTATTGATTTCAGGGAGGAAGGAAGAGGGAGAGAGAGCTAGAAATATCCGTGATGAGAGAGAATCATGGATTGGCTGCCTCCTGCAAGTCTCCCACTGGGGATCGAGCCCACAACCCAGGCATGTGCTCTTGAGCGGAATCGAACCTGGGAACTTTCATTTCGCATGCTGACACTCTATCCACTGAGCCAAACTGGCTAGGGCTGTAGTATTTTTTGATACTGAGTTTTTAAGCATCGGTCTTCAGAGAAATTTCATATTTCTCATCTTCTCATACATCTGAATATTAAGGACTTGATCACTTATGTTGTCTAAGGTTTTTCAGTATTTTTACTTAAAGTACTTTAGACTGTAGCTCATTTGATTGATTACTTTTACACTGAATGGTACCTGTCTCTTTCAGATATCAAACCTTCCAATATCCTTCTGGACAGAAGTGGAAATATTAAACTCTGTGACTTTGGCATCAGCGGACAGCTTGTGGACTCCATTGCCAAGACCAGAGATGCTGGGTGTAGGCCGTACATGGCAGTAAGTGGAAGGCCCAGCCCTTTTAGACGCCTGACGGTCATTGCAGTGGGAGACCGCCTTTGGTGCTGTACTTCTGAGGACTCTGCCATTAGTCGTCGTGCAGTCTCACCAGGCAGAATCCTTTTCTCTTCCCTAAAGACCAAATTCAGGTTCTAGCTGCTCCATGAAATGTTGCAAAATTGTCCCAGTGAACTCCTGTTTGATTGTCTTACTCTGTTGTCTTTGGTGCTTAGCTTGTGGTCTTCTCTGACTCTGCTAATCAACTAGATCGTTAGTGCTCAGCAGGCCGCTTTGTGTTTTTAGCACTCCATATGTTATCTTGACTGTAATAGGATTGGCTGCTTCCTCCAAGTCCCCCACTGGACATGTTGATAATGTTTCCTGGCCATTAAGTGATACTATTTCCAGCTAGAGAAGAATGGAAAACTCAAGTTTATGGTAGAACTCAGTATATCTATAAATCTGAGGCTTTGTTTTGTATACTGTTGATCTCTTTAGAGGGGGACGAAGCACACTAACAAAAGCAAAAAAGATGCCTTGGGTACTTGCCAACCTGGAGTCTCTTTCCCTTCAGGGAGACAGAGCTCCACTATCCTTCTGCACACCTCATCCTCATCTTTTTTTTTTTTTTTTAATTCTTTATTGTTGAAAGTATTACATGTCTCCTCTCCCCCCCCATTGACCTCTCCAAGCATACCCCCGCCCGTCATCCTCATCTTATTCCAGTGCTGCATACACTGCAAATTTAGTGTCTGTATTGTAAACATTCTCCTAGTGTGTTGGTGTCTTCCTTACCGTGGCTATGGTTCTTTGGGGACCGGTTTTGCGTCGTTATTAAAGCAGTCCTTCTCATCAGTAGTTTCTGTTTCCGTCTTTAGGACTTTTAAACTTTAGGTTAGCTATGAGCTGAATACAGTTTTTCTCTCCTTTTAATTGTTATCTTCTTTCTTGATTTACACATTTCCAAACCCAGTGCTGTAAGCAATAGAAAAGTAAGTGACATCATAAGCTACATGTTACAACTTTTTTATCTTGCTTGTGGATAGGCAGACTCAGTGCTACATTTATGTACACTTCTTTTAAAAACCTGAATATATTGTATTTTCAGTGTTATTTAAAAGTAAATTTTTTTCTTTTCACTTTTCTCTCAGCCTATAAATAGTTGAATGCACAGGATTACATGCATTTTTTATGTATGTTTTGTTGCTTGTACTTTGGTCATTGCATTTGAAAATGATTGTATTTGGAAATTTTCCATTATTAACCCTATTTTAGAATTTTTGTTTTCAGTACCTTGTTTTTATTCTGTTACATCTTTTTATGTCATCTTTTCCACCAATGAAAATGTCAGAGGAGTGTGTGTGTGTGTGTGTGTGTGTGTGTATGTATGTTAATATGTACAAAAAGATACCTTCATTTAGACTTTGGACTTTGTGGATGGTGACTGTCTAGGCAGAGTCTCCGGGAGACTTGGATGATCTTGCATTCATCATGATAATTATGGATAAATGGAACAATCAGATCAAAAGCAAGAAAATAAATTATGGAGTGTTTGGGAATTCATATAATTTACACATTTAGCAATCATGCCCTGAGAATTAAGTGTAAACTGTTTGTACTTTTAGGGCTTGTCTCAGCACTAAGGTTGACTAACATTGGTTAAGAATTATATTTGATTTATGTGGATGTTAAAGGTGCAGTTGCAGCCCTGATACAGCTGATACTTGCATTCAGGTAACTTTTAGAAAGTAGACTTTCGGTTTCTGTGTAGAAGTAAGTAAGGTTCAAGGCCTGGGAGGGACAAACTTTTCTCTTCCTGCCGACCTGCTTCAGCTTTGAAGGAAGCAGGCTGATGGTAAACTCTGCCTCTGATCTTGACTGGACTGAATGAAGCATTTCTGTCCATTCCAGTCTTCTGAGGCTTGTATGAATGGACAAGAATATAATCAGCATTCATCCTATAAGCCTCTGAGTAACTTGACTTTCTTAATGTATCTTGACAGAAGATATCAGCAATGCATCTTGTCTAGTCTATAGGAATTGTGATTTCTTAGATTATATTTATCATAGAAAGTGTACAAAGTGTAGAGTTTAAACTTAACTTTTCTCATAAACCAGTTGTTAACATCTTATCACTTCCCTACCTTCTCATCTAGGGAAGTCTGTATTTATTCACATACACATAAACATAGACAGAGGTGGGCAAAAGGACGTTTACAGTTTTGAGTGCATGAAATGCAGAGTTTATTCTTGTATTATTTATTCTTATATTATTTTTTATTCTTGTATTACATATTTTCCATACGAACAACTGCTAACCTACTTTTGCCTACCCCTGTATATGTACATTTAGGGGTGTGTGTGTGTGTGTGTGTGTGTGTTCCGGACCATTTGGAAGGAAGTCACAGATATGATGAATTTCATTCTAGACACTTTAGCACGTCTTCCCAAGAAAAGGGCATTCATCTGTGTAACCACAGTATCATTACCATACCTAAAACATAAGCCTAAAAAGTTAACAAGAATTTCATAGTATCATCTAATATACAGTTTATAGGTCAAAATTCCCAGTTGTCCAAAATAAATGTATGTTGTAGCTGTTAGTAAGGATCACATAAAGATACATAATACATTACTTTTAGTTGTTACATTTTTGCATTTTAATCTAAACTGGTCTAGACCATTCTTTTTCTTCCTCATGATTTTGACATTTCTGGGAGTGTTTTTTAAAATGTCTACATCCTGGATTTGTCTGACTGTTCTCATGATTAGTTTCAGACTACATTTTTTTGGTATGGATGCTTCATAGATGAGGTGTACTTTATATTGCATCACATTGCAAGAACATAATGCTAGGTTATTTCACTAATTGCTTTGTTTTTTAAGCACTTGAAACATTTGTAAAATAGAAACTCATATCCTCAAAATGTTTCCTGTTTTTCTTCCCCAAAAGAGTAATTGATAATCTTCATTTTCAAAGGATTCCTTCATCCAGGATCCTCTCACCCTTCCCTCTGGTATCCTCCAACTTGAAGAGGCTTCTAAAAAGTAACTTCAGTTTCTCTATCTTTACCTCTTCTTCTTACAGGATAGAAGCCTGTCCGTGTTAGTTTGTAAGATAGTCTTTCTTTCTTTCTTTCTTTCTTTTTTTTTTTTTGCAAGGCCAATATCTTTACTTCTACATAGAAGGATGCGCACACATGGTCTGGAAGCGCGCACACACCCAGCAGGTGCTCTGCTCAGCTTTATAATCCCTGACGCATGTGACCTGCCCCTCACTCTTGATTGGAGCTCAGGCGCACGGTCTTTCCCGATTGGCTAATTCAACGGGAGGGGTTGACTTTTGCCGTTTCAAGACGGCGGCCCCGGGGGAGCTGCAAGCCATGCGGCCAGCTTGGTGGCTGCCAAGTCACGCAGTCCAAAATGAGGCCTATCTACACTGCTTTTTGACAGAAAAGATGACTTGTTCAATCAAAAAAAAAAAAAGAAAAGCAAAAAGAAAAGATGACTTGTTTCTTCTCATAGTTCTCCCCTTTTCTTTATTTAAACTCTTTTCTTAAAACTCGGCTGACATTCATTGACTTTCATGCTCTACAGCAGCAGTTCTCAACCTGTGGGTCGCTACCCCTTTGGTGGTCGAACGACACTTTCAGAGGGGTCGCTTAAGGCCATCCTGCATATCAGATATTTACATTACGATTCATAACAGTAGCAACATTACAGTTATGAAGTAGCAATGAAAATTTTATGGTTGGGTCACAACATGAGGAACTGTATTTAAAGGGCCAGAAGGTTGAGAACCACTGCTCTAGAAGGAGACTAATTTGCTGTTTGGTCAATGTGGTTTCAGTTAGTCTTTGGATAAGACCCCCCAAACATGGGGTGATGTGACATCCCATCTCTGTAACTTCTAATCAAAGGGGTGAGTGTGGACACTGTCGCTCTAGTGCATTAGAGGAAGGACCCTCGATCGCAGGCTCCAGCTCACCCGTCACTAAAGCTGCCAATGCCTTAGGCTCAGTGACGGTCCGTGCGCTGTGTTGTCAGGGATGAATGTGCAGCACTGACCCCAACATTACACATCTTCCTCCTTTTTCTGCCAGAATCAGATCCAAGGCCAACCTGTTCTCCCAGGTCATCCTGCTGCTGGCATCTAGCTGTTCAGCTATCCCTTTAGCTGCGTCTCGAGTATAGTTAACAAGCCTTTGCTGGTTCTAGTAAATATAATTAATCCACCGCATTCTTGTTCACAGTGGCCACCAACACAAGACAGACTCAAACCTGGCAGCAATCTGATTTCTAGCCTTAGACTCCTTGGAACTCCTCCTGGAACCCTAGTGGGATCTGTGTGCATATGGGGATTAAAGGAGCCCCCTGGACTCTGTCCTCTTCCTAGTCTGGCTGTCCATTGGAAAAAGTTTACGATGGGCCAACGTGAAAGGGATAATAGCCAATTGTATCAGAGCACAAGGTCCACTCCAAATGCTGGGCAAGGCCCAAGCCAGGGTCCCCATGACACCACCAGACATCAGCACGGGTACCGACAGTGCAGCACGATGGGCTTCTGAGGATACTCGGCCGTTTACGCATCCGGATACATTTCTCATGAACTCCAAGCACTGTCCCCGCCCCTTGAGAGGCAGGAGGCATAGTTTATGTCGGAGGATGGGCCGGATTGTTTTTGGGGGTCCTTGCTCTTTACCTCTGTTGGATGGGAACAATAGGGCGAGAGTCTTACAGGAAGCGTATCCCCAGGCTGTTTCCTCCTGGTACAAGGCAAGCACACCTTCCATCCTGTTACTGTCTGAGGTCCATTCGAATGGGAATGGGACCACTTGGGCCTCTAGCCTTCCTGCTGCACTAGCATAGCAGTAGCTTTTATTTAGGGTGTGAACAGAATATCTAATCCATTCCACCCAGGCATTCGTTCCCTTATATCCTACTTCTATTTGCATGGTGGTGGCAGTAGCCTAGGGGATCTTGTCCCGTGACATCTACTCCTATATCTAGTCCTAGCCAATCTTTTGACTAAAGGCTGAAATATCCAAGTCATTTGAGTTATTTGTAATCAGTAACTTAACTGGGTAAGCATGATCCACATTGTATACATTTCTCCAGCCCACATTGTAAGCCCTTGCAATTTGCCAGATTCCTAAAGCAAATAGAGCCCAGTACATGATGGTTATTAAGACAGCTCACAGTTTTTAGCGTCGATTTCAAGGGGATATGTACTGGTATGGCCGATCAAGTTGAGGTGTGTCTGCCCTTAACCGTGTGTGATGGGTCCAGCCTCGCTCTCCATTCTGAACAGCAGTCTCTGTGGAAAGCAAGACAGGTAGAGTCCTCTCCAAGAGGGTTCCAACTTGCTTCGCTTCCAAATCTTGATTAGAACAAACATAGTCTTCTGGTCGATGGCAATGAACCGGAAACTCAAGAGGGATTTGGGTCAGGAGGCCTTCTAACCTGATTGCCGTGGGTCTTGCTTGGGCCCTTCCTGCGTTGCTGGCTGACTCTTGATCCCGAGCTCATAGTCGGCCCAGGGATGATGGCTGTCCCTCCTCACCGAGGCCGCCGCAACTTGGCAGCAGGGCACACCTCCTCAGGGGAGGGGTCCAGTTTCCCTGTGACGACAAACGGTATTCCAGACAAGCCCCCAAATTGTAAGAAATAAGGCGAGCCCCCAAATTCAGGGGTCCTGGTAGAACACAAAACATACTCGGGAGCCAGGCAGCAAAGCAGATATCTTTACTTCTACGTAGAAGGATGCACACACATGGTCTGGAAACGTGCACACCTGTAAGATAGTCTTAATCAGTAATAGAAATAATGCATTTCATAGCAGTACTTCATGAAATATGTCCATCCATTTACCTGGGTCATTTCTCAAACCCTGACATAACCTTCGTTTAAAGTATGTGCAAGCCTATCAGGCATGAAAAATCTAATCAAGTTGTTATATCTAATCAATAGTGAGAAATTGTTGATGTGTGTACTTCCTTTGATCTTTGTTCAACAAATTTAAAAGCATTCATTCATATTCTGCTTTCTCTTTTCCTTTGGTTTCTAAAGAACTTAATTCTTCAGGGTATAATTTTCATTTTCCTCTTGTATACAGGCTGAAAAAATGGTATTCACTTTTTTCCCTTTGTTTGACAATTTAGATTTTCAAAATGTCTGGTAAAGAAATTATTTAGCAGCCCAGCCAGTGTGGCTCAGTGGATTG
Source organism: Myotis myotis (assembly GCF_014108235.1). Lineage (NCBI taxonomy): Eukaryota > Metazoa > Chordata > Mammalia > Chiroptera > Vespertilionidae > Myotis > Myotis myotis. Next base: position 44,020,933 of record NW_023416321.1, read on the forward strand.
AGTGTTGTCCTGTGCTCCAAGAGATTACCAGTTTAACCTCTAACCACTGGGCAATGCTGGCCAGGACTCAGCTAGTGTTTTGACAGATTTCTTTTGGGGTGCGGGGGCCGGGGGTGCAATACCAGGCTCCAAAAATTTTTTTTTCACGAAGAAAACAAAGGGGGAAAAAAACCAAAACAACTATTCCAGTTTTTGCAGCTTGGCTTTGCGTTGAGACTCTCCTTCAGTCCTTAGCCAGGTCGCTTACAAATCTGCCTTAACTTTCACTTTCTACTTGCCCTAAGCCAATAGATCAGCCAGAAGTTAAAGTTGTGGGCCTTTTCTGTCTTTTGTGTCCTGCCCTGGGTATATACTAGTACATGGCTTTCTGAATTTCTCAATATATACAGATAATTTTGAATAGCCAAATTTCCCAAAGAATCTCTTCGCTTTAATCCTTCAATTTTCTCCCAGGCTTTCTTTTGTATCTTGTTTTTGTTTTTTGGCTAATCCTGACCCAAGGATATATTTTCCAATGATTTTTAGAGAGAATGGAAGGGAGAGAGAGAGAGAGAAAGAAACATCAATGATGAGAGAGAATCATTGATTGGCTGCCTCCTGTATGCCCCTACTGGGGATCAAGTCCACAACCCAGGCATGTGCCCTTGACCGGAATTGAACCCAGGACTCTTCAGTCCCCAGGCTGACGCTCTATCCAGTAAGCCTAACCAACTAGGGCTTGCCTTTTTTCCTTATATTTGGCCACTTTAATGCATTATCCTTTGTCCATTTTTATTAGAATGTTAATCTTTTATGTTGATATAAAATATAAGGAGAATTATGTTACACTAGAGGCCCGGTGCATGACATTTGTGTGCAGGGGAACTGGGGGGTGTCCCTCAGCTCAGCCTGTGCCCTCTCGCAGTCCAGACCCTCAGGGGCCTAAGCTGGCAGTCAGACATTCCTCTTGCAATCTGAGACCCCTTGCTCCTTACTGCCCACCTGCTCACTGCTCCTTACCGCTCAGTTCTCTGTTCCTTAGTGCTGCTGTGGAGTCGGGAGAGGCTCCCGCCACTGCTACTGTGCTTGGCAGCTTTCTGGCTGAGTGGCGCTCCCCCTGTGGGAGTGTACTGACCACCAGGAGGCAGTTCCTGTGTTGAGCGTCTGAACCTGGTGGTCAGTGCACGTCATAGCGACCGGTCATTCTGCTGTTTGGTCAATATGCATATTAGCCTTTTATTATATAGGATAGTTTTCTCAAAAGTTGTCATTTGTCTTTAAATTTTACATATTTTTGGCTCCATTACAGAAATATAAAATTTTAATGAGATGAGCTTATAAAATGCTAACTTTGAGGTTTCTAGCTCTTGTCATATCTTGAAAGATTTTTGTCATGCCAAGATTAAAAATTGCTTTTGGGGTTATTAGGCAGAAATCATTTGCATCCCTAATGTACAAAATTTTGCACGTTTTCATGTAACTTAAGTGTCTGGGCTCATGAATAATAAGTAGCTTACAATGAAAATTTATGCAGCCACAGTACTCATGTTCAAAACAAAATATGTAGATGTCCAAACTAGTTTTTGCCAACAGTAATCCTATCTAATAAAATAGTAATATGCAAATTAACCATCACTCCATCAGAAAGATGGCGGCGGCCATGGAACTGGAGTGAGCAGGAGGCTTGAGTTGCCCCGGCAATGGAGGAAGCCAAGCTTCCTGCCTGCCCGGCCCTGAGCTCCGCCCAAGGCTACAAAGTTTCAGTTATAGAAGATAAATAAATCCCAGATATCTGCTTCCAGCCACCGTGGTTTCCACTCAAGGAGGGGCTTCAAGCTGGACCAAGACAACAAAGTTTCAATTATAGAAGTTAAATAAATCCCAGATACCTGCTTCCAGCCCACAGCCGTGGCCAGCCTCAAAACGGCCATCGGCCCCTCACCCAGGCTGGCCAGGCACCACAGTAGGGCCCCCCACCCTGAAGGGGCTGTGGCCAGCCTGAAAATGGCCCTTAGCCCCTCACCCAGGCTGGCCACACTCTCATGGGGTGAGGGTCCCCACTGGGGAGCTTGACCAGCCTGCAAACAGCGATCAGCCCCTCACCCAGGCTGGCCAGGCACCCCAGTAGGGACCCCAACCCTGAAGGGGCTGTGGCCAGCCTGCAAACAGCCATCAGCCCCTCACCCAGGCTGGCCAGACACCCCAGTACAGAACCCCCACCCTGAAGGGGCTGTGGCCAGCCTGCAAACAGCCATCAGCCCCTCACCCAGGCTGGCCAGGCACCCCAGTAGGGCCCCCCACCCTGAAGGGGTTGTGGCCAGTCTGAAAACAGCCCTCAGCCCCCTCGCCCAGGCTGGCCACACTCCCATGGGGTGAGGGTCCCCACTGGGGGGCTTGACCAGCATGCAAACAGCCATCAGCCCCTCAGCCAGGCTGGCCAGGCACCCCAGAGGGGACCTCCACCCCAGCCCCTCACCCAGGCTGGCCAGGCACCCCAGTAGGGACCCCAACCCTGAAGGGCTGTGGCCAGCTGCAAACAAGCCATCAGCCCCTCACCCAGGCTGGCCAGACACCCCAGTACAGAACCCCCACCCTGAAGGGGCTGTGGCCAGCCTGCAAACAGCCATCAGCCCCTCACCCAGGCTGGCCAGGCACCCCAGTAGGGCCCCCCACCCTGAAGGGGTTGTGGCCAGTCTGAAAACAGCCCTCAGCCCCCTCGCCCAGGCTGGCCACACTCCCATGGGGTGAGGGTCCCCACTGGGGGGCTTGACCAGCATGCAAACAGCCATCAGCCCCTCAGCCAGGCTGGCCAGGCACCCCAGAGGGGACCTCCACCCTGAAGGGGCTGTGGCCAGCCTGAAAACGGCCCTCAGCCCCTCACCCAGGCTGGCCAGGCACCCCAGTACAGAACCCCCACCCTGAAGGGGCTGTGGCCAGCCTGAAAACGGCCCTCAGCCCCTCACCCAGGCTGGCCAGGCACACCAGCAGGACCCCCCACCCTGAAGGGGCTGTGGCCAGCCTACAAACAGCCATCAGCCCCTCACCCAGGCTGGCCAGGCACCCCAGCAGGACCCCCCCACCCCCAACACCCTGAAGGGGCTGTGGCCAGCCTGAAAACAGCCCTCAGCCCCTCACCCAGGATGGCCACACTCCCATGGGGTGAGGGTTCTCACTGGGGGCTTGACCAGCATGCAAACAGCCATCAGCCCCTCACCCAGGCTGGCCAGGCACCCCAGTGGGGACCTCCACCCTGAAGTGGCTGTGACCAGCTTGCAAACAGCCATCAGCCCCTCACCCAGGCTGGCCAGGCACCCCAGTGGGGACCCCCATCCTGAAGGGGGTGTGGTCAACCTGAAAATGGCCCTCAGCCCCTCACCCAGGCTGGCCAGGCACCCCAGCGGGACCCTCAGGGCAAACCAGCTGGCCCCGACCCGTGCACCAGTTCTCTATCCTATATAATAAAAGGGTAATATGCAAATTGACCCTAACAGCATAATGACTGGTCACTATGACACACACTGAAAATGGCCCTCAGCCCCTCACCCATGCTGGCCAGGCACACCAGCAGGACCCCCCACCCCGAAGGGGCTGTGGCCAGCCTGAAAACAGCCCTCAGCCCCTCACCCAGGCTGGCCACACTCCCATGGGGTGAGGGGGAAGACACTTAATGCAGGAGATGCCCCTGGTGGTCAGTGCACTCCCACAGGGGGAAGCTCTGCTCAGCCGCAAGCCAGGCTGCCAGCTGCCAGCACGGTGGTGGCGGAAGCCTCTCCTGCCTCCTCAGCAGTGCTAAGGATGTCCGGCTGCAGCTTAGGCCTGCTCCCCACTGGCAAGTGGACATCCCTTGAGGGCTCCTGGGCTGCCAGAGGGATGTCTGACTGCCAGCTTAGGCCCAACCCCCCGGGGAGCGGGCCTAAGCCAGCAGGTGGACATCCCCCCGAGGGGTCCCAGACTGCGAGAGGGCACAGGCCGGGCTGAGGGACCCCCGCCCCACCCCCCCACCGCCAGCCACCTCCCAAGTGCACAAATTTTTGTGCACCGGGCCTCTAGTAGAATATAATACAGCCACTGGTATGCTTCTCTAGGCACTCCTTTCAACAGCAGTTAGTCTTAGGATCCATGGTCTGCTCTGCCACCGATGTGCGCACGCTCTCTCTATCTCTGTTTCTGTCTCTTGTCTTCTCATCCTTGACACATTGTGTAGATAATGGTCTCTAATTTCACAGAAGTTACTAAAAATGATGTTAGCTATTTAAATGATAGGGTGATACATACTATATTGACAATGTTTAATTTGATTAAAATGACTAATAGAAATAATGATAAATTTAGCTTTATGATGAAGAATGGGTAAAATAAATATAATTTGGCTCATATTTGCTTTTGTATCTCAATATATAGCAGTAGGGCCTTATTCATGGAAACAAACTTAGTCTTTTTCCCCCCATTTGCCACTACTTGCTACTAAGCTGACCCTGCAATTCTTTATTTTTTACATTTATCCAGTTTTCTTCCTATTTCTCCCTTTGGCTGTTCTCAGCTTCAGTGTTGTAAGTGCTTGTGAGTACTTAGGAGGAAAACTAGGAGAGTTGCTTTGTATTCCCTTTAGGGAGGAAGGGAATTGAGGTTTTCTTTTCTTTTTTTTTCTTTTTCTTGCTGTTGGTTGTTTTTAATGTTGGCTTTCTACTACTTTTTGTTGTGGTTGTTGTTAATCCTCACCCGAGGTTATTTTTCCATTGAGTTTTAGGGAGAATGGAAGAGAGAGGGAAAGACATAGGGAAACACTGATGTGAGAGAAACACATTGAGTGGTTGCCTCCTGCATGAGCCCTGACCAGGGCCAGGGACAGGAAGGAACTTGCAATCAAGGTACGTTGCACTTGACCAGAATCAAACCCCGGACCCTTTGGTCTGCAGGCCAGTGTTCTATCCACTGTACCAAACTGGCTAGAGCCATGACTCTTAATCTGACCCCAGACATGGGTTCCTGTAAGGATTATGCTGGCATTTGGGCCACCTGCCCAGCTGTTGCTTCCCTTTCCCTGCTCCTTAATCATGTGACTAATTACTGACTGTGACTTCCTTTTGTGTTCCAGCCGGAAAGAATAGACCCAAGTGCATCACGACAAGGCTATGATGTCCGCTCTGATGTCTGGAGTTTGGGGATCACGTTGGTATGTTGATGTCCACCCAGCCTTGTCCTAGTAGTGTACCGAGAAATTTAGAAGTGAAAGTAAATTTCATCAGTTTTCCACCCCTCATAAGAACTGCTTCTTGTCTCTTCTAGTCTTTGATTTTATTTACCTATTTTTTTCCCTCATGGCTATGATCACAGGGACTGTGTCTTCTAGTTGTTGAATAAATATATGTTTTATACTTTAAAAATCAAACCGTAATTGATTATTTCTCTCAAGGTTCTCTGAGGTGCCTAGGGCTCTGTAACATTGCAGCTGTGGATGTCTTGGTCACACACACAGGAGTCTCATGCACTGAGAATGGAACGGGGTGGGGCAGCTCCTGTGCAGTCAGAGTCCTGGGAAGGCACAGGCTCCTCCACTCAGCCTGAGTAGTTTGTCCAGTAACACTGTGCAGGTTGTGTATTAGAGGAATATGTTCATGTCACTGGAGTCTTCCAGTCACGGAATAGAAAAGTCACAGAGAAACTGAAAGTAATTCAGTTGTTGAGAAACAAGAACTGCTTAGGTGACAGTTGTAGAGTTCTACCTTAGAACAACACAGAAAGAAGTAAGAAAGCTGCTTACTTTGCAACTAAGCATAATTAAATAAACTCTTCTTTCTTGGCTGTGTTGAAATTCTGGTTCTATTTAAAAAGCATTTTTATTTGCTTATTTCTTTAATTAGAGGCCTGGTGCACGAATTTGTGCACATTGAAAGAAAATTAGAAGAAATATTTTAGAGGCCGGGGAGGGACCGTGGGAGGTTGGCTCCAGGGCGTATCTGGCCCATCTTGTCCAGTCCCAATCGGCTGAACCCCAGCAGCAAGCTAACCTACTGGTCGGAGCGTCTGCCCCCGGTGGTCAGTACACGTCATAGCGACTGGCCGAGCAGTTGACTGAAGGGTCGACCAGTCGGTCGGACACTTAGCATATTAGGCTTTTATATATAAAGATACCAAATTTTGTTTTGAAGTTTTAGGTTCATTTTCTTGTGTTTGCTGTTTTACCAGGCTTGATGGCATTTTTCTGATTTTTGACAGCTTTGCCTACATGGGTGTGAATCTTCCGCCACTAAATGGGGCTGTGTTAGTTATCTTGTTAGTTAGTTATCTTTGTAGTTATCCTTTAGTTATTCTTGCAGTTGTCCTTGTTATTTATCCTTTAGCTGTCCTTGTTGTTATCCTTGTAATTTCCTTGTAGTTGTCCCTGTTAGTTACCCTTTAGTTATCCATGTAGTTATTCTTGGTGAGTCATGTTGCCAGCCTGTTGAAGTCTTTGAGTAGAGAGTTGAGGCTAACAACTCACCTCTGCCAAAGACTCCTTCTAGTTCCTCTTGTGACCAGATCTGGGAGGCACCTTCTGAGTCTTTTTCCATTGTGAAGCCAACTGAGCAGAGAAGGAATCTTTTTTTCAGTCAGGAGAGAGCATGAAACTTGGGTATTTTTTAGGTCTGGTGGCTGATGCCAAAGACTGCAGCAAGACTCTAGCCTTTAGCTGAGGCTACTGCTCGCATAGAAGGGATACTAACGGTTCAGAAATACCTATCTGTGTCCAAACCAGTTATGTTAAAAAGCAAGTATTTACTTCATTATACTAGTAAAAACAAATTTTTGTTCTGTGAAAGGTTCTAACATAGAAAAATTTTTTTAGCAAGTTTCTTTAGTACTATGCCTTTGTTTAAAATAAAGCAAGGTATTTGGTACTTATAATTGCTTCATAATTTGTTTTTTTTTATATGGATAATCTCATAAAATTATGAAATGTGTGAAATTAATTTCTAGGGTCCTAGATCCTTCACCTTATACCTTCTCTTAAGCATCATTATTGGGCTTCAGGGTGAAGGCTTTGACCCTGACTTTTTCTTCAGCAATGGTAACATCTGGTTGTGGTTGGAATTATAGTAACTGCAGAATGGCAATCAAACTTTGTTTCCTGGGAGCTCATTGGATATTTTGTATGTTGAATGTTATTTTACCTTAAAAATGAATTTGGCAACAGTTCTGGACATGGCTTTCCACTCAGGTGACTATAAATAGTGAAGACATTGTACTAAAATAGTTCTAAAGCCAGCCTTGCAGAATCCTGTATACAAGGGAGTCAGACTTGAAGCATGCACTATGGGACTTGGGGCTTAAGTTCAGTGTTTCCTTGTAGTCCAAGTTCTTGGATTTGGTTGATACAGAATTCTTTATATTATCTTGATTCTAATATCACTTCCACTTAGCCTTAATACTTCTGAAGATTCCACCTTAACCTGATATGGACTTAATGCCAAGCTTTTAGAAGAGTTTTGCTTAGAGTTTAGATTTTCAACATGGCCATTTCAGTGAGGGGAAGTAAGCATTGCCTTAGTGTATTTTGCTTTTTCCTCTGGGTTCTTTCAGTACGAGTTGGCCACAGGCCGATTTCCTTATCCAAAGTGGAATAGTGTATTTGATCAACTAACGCAAGTCGTGAAAGGAGACCCCCCGCAGCTGAGTAATTCGGAGGAAAGGGAATTCTCCCCGAGTTTCATCAACTTTGTCAACTTGTGGTGAGTACTTGAATTACGAATGTTCAAAAACACACAGTGAGAACAGTGAGGTTGATTTAACCTTAGCAACACTGGGGCAGGGGAGCCTTCTGTCCCTCTGTCTCCTGAGCTGGGACTCTGGATCATTGCAGCTACATGGGAGGTTCCAGGCAGCCTGGAGGGCCCTGCTCTCTTGTTCTACTGCTCAGGCACTGATGAAAACAGCTGGGGGTGGTGGAGAAGCGCTGCCTCCCGGTTTCTAGTTCTCTGTACAAGAAATACAGCCCAGGTGAGACTGGCCATCTCATTCAGATGTGGTTTTCATCGTGAAATTGTACCAAATCACTTGGAAGCTTTTACCAAGTGAAGATCCTACCAGGCCATACTTTCAGGGGTTGATCTCTGCTCTGACATAACATAAAACATGGTTAGGTGTGTGGAGTCAAGTTAGTTCAATTGGTAGAACCCTAGATTAGCTCTCTGAAACCTACTCCAAGGAAGGTGAACTCCACACCTCATGTCTGTCCACCTTTTAAAGGTGCACATTTGCGTGTGTACGTGTGCGTGCCTGTGTGAGCAGCTCCTGAGAATAAACTCATGCAGAGGTGGTGATATATAATCTTGCTTCATGCTGTTTCAATCTGTATTTTAAATACAACAGGTTTTGTTATTATTTGACTATTTTTAATAATTATTGTTTATCCAACATAGTTTAAAAATTTATCTTTACAAGCAAAAAGCCAGAGTGTTTAGTATATCTTCTTTACTATACATTCCTGAAACTGCTTTGCTTTTCTCTTCTTCATAGATTGCCTAATTTTTCCTGTTTTCTGAGATTGGCAGGTTGTCTGCTATGTCACCTTTGCATCTGAAGGAAAAAATTACTCGATTCTGTGTAATATTTCTTTTGTGAAAAAAAATCCTTGCGGTAAATGTGTCTTCATATTAATAATGTTTGCTTTGTTTTGTTATTTTAGCCTTACAAAGGACGAATCCAAAAGGCCAAAGTATAAAGAACTTCTGGTGAGTATGAGACCTTGGCAATGTCAGCTGTCTCCTCAGCCTTGGTCTGCTCAGCGTGCTGGCTCACTGAGCAGGCAGTAGCCTCTCATAGACAGACAGACAGACCGACCCACCTCACTGAGCAGGCAGTGGCCCCTCATAGACAGACAGACAGACAGACAGACAGACCGACCCACCTCACTGAGCAGGCAGTGGCCTCTCATAGACAGACAGACAGACAGACCGACCCACCTCACTGAGCAGGCAGTGGCCCCTCATAGACAGACAGACAGCTCCACCTCACTGAGCAGGCAGTAGCCTCTCATAGACAGACAGACAGACCGACCCACCTCACTGAGCAGGCAGTGGCCTCTCATAGACAGACAGACAGACAGACAGACCGACCCACCTCACTGAGCAGGCAGTGGCCCCTCATAGACAGACAGACAGACAGCTCCACCTCACTGAGCAGGCGGTAGCCTCTCATAGACAGACAGACAGCTCCACCTCACTGAGCAGGTGGTGGCCTCTCAAAGACAGACAAACACACAGGCAGACAGCTCCACCTCACTGAGCAGGTGGTGGCCTCTCACAGACAGACAGACAGACAGACAGCTTCACCTCACTGAGCAGGCAGTGGCCTCTCATAGACAAACACACAGACAGACAGCTCCACCTCACTGAGCAGGTGGTGGCCTCTCAAAGACAGACAGCTTCACCTCACTGGGCTTTTGTAAAAGGTTCTGAAACAAAAGTGTTTGGAAAGAGAAAATTTGAAGTTATAACTTCCCTACTGATTTACTCGGTATGTTCTCATGGAAAGTTTTGACCTTGACATGTCATAAATATTAACCTGGAAAATTTATTAAAAAATATGTTTTTATTGATTTTTTAGAGAGAGAGGAAGGACGAGGGATAGAGAGATAGAAACATTGATGAGAGAGAAACATCATCGATAGGCTGCCTCCTGCACACCCCCTACTGGTGATCGATCCCGCAACCCGGGCATGTGCTCTGACCGGGAATTGAACTGGTGACCTCTTGGTTCATAGGTTGATGCTCAACCACTGGGTAACACTGGCTAGGCTCCCTGGAGAATTTTAAGATTCACTTTAAGGAGTCATTTTTATTTTACCATGTGGTTTATGTATGTTTAACACATCCGTAAGAGTTTATTGTGCTTTCTCTGCCTTTATAAAATGTTCTCATGCAAATAAATCTAGACTCATATAGCCAATTCCCATTTCTTTTAAAACTTCTCACCCACCCCATGGAACCTGGGCCTTTTAAGTAGTCTCCTGGATGTGTCTTTGGTCTTAGTGGTGAACAAAGTACTGTGATCTGATAATGTGGGAATATTTTAAGAAAAAGATCACCTATTTGTCACACTTAGCTTCTATCTCTCAGACTTATGGTCAGACTTATGGTCAACCCCAGGTGTGACTAAAGATAACCAGTCTGGCCTGGCTGGTGTGGGTCAGCGGTTAACATCGACCTATGAACCAGGAGGTCACTGATTCAATTCCCGATCAGGGCACATGCTCAGGTTGCGGGCTCGATCCCCCGTTGGGGGCGTGCAGGAGGCAGCCAATCCATGATTCTCTCTCATCATTGATGTTTCTATCTCTCTCTCCCCCTCTCTCTTCTTCTCTGAATTCAACAAAAATATATGTTAAAAAAAACAGCTATCTAGTCATTGTGCTTAGAGAAACTGTTAAAGAAAAATACTGCTGGAGATGGAGTATGAAACGGTGGGTTGTGAGGCAGATAGGGGCTCCAGGCTTTGGAGAATGTGGTGCAGGAGTTCATAGGGAAGTTTCTATTGAGTTTCCTTGGGAGTGGGGGTGAGAAGGTTTGAAACAGTTCTTTTTGTTCAGGATTCACTTTGCGCCTGGGGGAACAGGCAGTTGAGTTGGTGTCTGTCCTAAGACTAGCACCTGGTGGTCATGTAGTTCTTGGTTCTCAGATGTTCTGTGCAGAGGAACAGCAGTGCTGTCTGCCTTAGCAAATGCTCCCTGGTCCACAGATTAGTATCCAGACCTCACCTCCAGGCGGCTCCATATCCCAGCCTGAGCATCACGCTTGGCAGACCACACCCACTGACACGCCCCCTGGGAATGCAGGCTGTGCTCGCAGCGCTGAGCCGGTGCTGGAGTTTCATGGCCCTGCGTGGTTGAGCTCTGGTTCTGTTCTGTACCAAAATTGGGAAAAGCCCAGCATGGACTCTGACATAAATTTTGATTTGTTTTTTTCTTCCATTTTCTTGCAGAAACATCCCTTTATTTTAATGTATGAAGAACGTACTGTAGAGGTTGCAAGCTATGTTTGTAAAATCCTGGATCAAATGCCAGCAACTCCCAGCTCTCCCATGTATGTCGATTGATGCCGCTGCTACGTCAGACTCTAGAAAAAAGGGCTGAGAGGAAGCAAGACGTAAAGAATTTTCACCCGTATCACAGTGTTTTTATTGCTCGCCCAGACACCATGTGCAATAAGATTGGTGTTTGTTTCCATCATGTCTGTATACTCCCGTCACCTAGGACGTGCATCCCCGAAGTATCCGACTGATCACAGTGTTCGTGCTGGTCAGAGACCTCATCCTGCTCTTTCCTGATGACATACTCATGAAACATGGAAGTCAGTACGATCAATTTGTTGACTGTGATTAGATCACATCTTTAATTCATTTCTAGACTCAAAACCCGGAGACGCAGCTACTGGAGTGGTATTCGTCAGACTTCCGGTCCTGGAAAAACGCAGTGATGGATGTACTGTGTCTGAACGTAGGGACTCGGCACGAGTGAGAAGAGCTTGCACAGCCAGCGAGACGCATTGCCTTCTGGAGCCGGGAGACAGGAGGGTTTCTGTTCTTCACCAAGTGCAATAGACTTACTGATCTGAGGTCCTGTTGCTTTATGGTCACAGTCGATGTTCGGGGATCGATGTGCTCGGCCAAATTCCCGTTTGAAATATCATTTTAAATTAGAATGAATTTATCTTTACCAAAAACCATGTTGTGTTCAGTAAAATATCGAGACAGGACAGAATGTGCTCTTTTCTCCTTGACCAGTCCTTCTGCTCTTCACTGGTAGACTCGGGAGTCTGCCCCTTGTCAAAGAAGGTGCTGATCCTAAGAATTGTCACTCAGCATGTGGTGTGCTGCCAACCCGAGGTTCCACCTGCCACCAACCACCGGGACTGAACGAAGAAAAATTACGGAGGGCAACGTTTACAGACGTTTTCATGCGAGCATCTTCTCTGGGACAGCTCCTAGCAGCTCTCTTCCCCCTTTGTCCCGAGCCTGATACTTTAGCCATCGTAACTCACTACCAGGGAGGAGTAGCGAGGAGCAATGTGCCTTGATTGATTAGATAGATAGAGATTTCTCGTAGGCAGCAAAAGACCAAATCGCAGCTGTTTGCCGTCACTGGTCCAGGTCTTCGGTTTCTGAACCTCTTCCCCTCCCCTGTAGTCTCTTGCCACTGTGTGTCTTTTGCTTAATCCAGTACTTTGCCTCCCCCCACCCCCTCTATTAAAAACCTTTATAATACCAGGGATGTTCCTTACCAAGGATTTCTAGCCCCAAATCTCTCAGATGCGCCAGTGTTTAAAAGGCTGAACATCATGGGGCTCAGTAACGTGGTAGGTGATGAGGCAGCATCTTTCTAGAAACACGAGTGACCCAGGGAGGACCTGAAACGGCAGTCCGAGGTGAGCTCAGCACCTGCGAGACTAACAGGTCATCATTTCTTGGAATTGGAATTCTACAGAATCAACCCCACAACCCAAACAACCCCCGAATAGTGATAAGCCCACTTAAGCCTGCTCTCTTTGCTGTGCTCCCCTACTCCCCCACCAGCCAGGTTCCCCTTGGGTTTGCTCTGGCCTCCCTGGCACTGACCATTCGGCTCTGAGCAGCACTGTGAGTGGTCCCAGCACGCAGGAATATAAAACAGCTGTGGTCCCAGACCAGGTGAGGCCGTTCCAGAACCCCCCGGGCAGGTACTGCTGTGTCTCCTCCCAGAGTGACAGTCATCAACACTATACAACAATAAAGGGAGAATGGTGCTGTTTTAAAGTCACTTCCCTGTCAATTTCAGAATTCAAAAATGATTTATCGCTTTGGTCCATTTGCCTAATTTTCCCATTTTCTCCCCTATGGCATCATAAACCTTAGACTTCCCAGTGTTCTCAAAGGAAGCGTTGTTATGTGTCTTCCTTCAACCGCACCAAGCCATCATTCTCCGTATCTCCCGGGGACTCAACTTCCTGTCTGCTGTCAACTTCCCGTCGGGCTCGCGCAGGGTCACTTTGCCATTCTACAGTGGAGATCAAAGCAGTTCTGACTGTCCAGGAGCTAAGCTGATCTGACTGTTCTGTTGTGTGGATGACCACATCAAAGCAATTTTAGTGTATTAATCATAGATTATTATAAACTATAAACTTAAGGGCAAGGAGTTTATTACATTGTATCTTTATTAAAACAAAAGGGTGTATAGTGTTCACAGACTGTGAAAATAGTGTAAGAACTGTACATTGTGAGCTCTGGTTATTTTTCTCTTGTATCATAGAAAAATGTATAAAAATTATCAAAAAGCTAATGTGCAGGGATATTGCCTTATTTGTCTGTAAAAATGGAGCTCAGTAACATAACTGCTTCTTGGAGCTTTGGAATATTTTATCCTGTATTCTTGTTTGAAATCCTCCTCTATTTAAGATATATACATGGAATCGAAGTGTTTATGTAATAGTTCTATCCTTTTGCCTGCAGGTCAGTTGTAATAAATTTAGGATGTGATGATGACTTTGTAATTTGATTTTCTGAAGTCAGACCCTGAGAGGGGAAGATTAAGTAAATTCCATTAAATTATCTGTGAGTTTCACCTTGGGAGAGAGTCTCTTCTGGACGTGTTTATGGCTTTTCTTTCTCTGCTCTCCTGTGGTTGCTGTATGGCTTTGCCTTCTCTTTGAGCAGGTGGGAGGCTGGGTCCCTGAGTTGTGTTCTCTGCTGGTTCCCCTGTCCTGCCCAGTGTTCTTACTGCTGGAGGGAGAGGGCGCAGTTCCCCCTGGGATGGGGTGGAGTCTAGTCTGCTGGGCTGGGGGCTTGGTCACCAGCCACACGCTCTGCTCCTGGTTCTGTGGCTGCTGGTGAGTCTCCACGTCAGCGCAGTCACTCACGGCTGCCTGGGCTAAAGGAGGGGGAGGGAGGGGATTTTTGCCTCTCAGACCTGAGAGGTTTATGAATGGGAGGACTTGTATGTGAGCAAAAGCCTTGGGACCCTGGGAACTATTGGAGAGGACACTGAAGTCTGGGCACTGGATGTGTCAGTGATACTCCCACCTCTCGGTCAGTGAGCAGATCCTCACTCCTGACCATATGTTAGCTCGGCACCTTACCATTCTGTGCCCGCGTCTGATCCGACCTGAGGTGCAGGAGGGACCACTATAACACCAGGTGTGGTAAGAAGCAGGCATCCTCCAGGGAAGGGTGTGGCTATAGGAATCCTGGCCTCTCCCCTTGAGCCTTAGCTGCCTCCATGGACCTCCAGGTCCCCGCTGAGCACCAACCTGGTGCCATGAGAGCCAGGCAGGCTGCACTCCATGCGGTCTGGACAGTGCAGTATTTGTTCATTAGGTTTGATTCTGACTGTAGCCTTCAAAGTCAGGTTGTGGTGTCCCGTTGGGCAGATGAAGAAAACACACAGGGAACCGCAAAGCAAGGCTTAGGGAAGTGAAGTGCTGACACTGACAGCTGTGGGGAGGAGAGCGAGATGCAAATCCAGGCTGTGACACTGGTTTCTCGTGGAATTAGAGATGAGAAATTACACTGATTTAAAATACCTGACAGCAGAGAAGTGTGGAGTTGAGAAGAGTGAACTGTAGTTGGGAACCTGAGTTTGTAGCCCTAACCAAGGCCTGGTTAGTTATCTTGGAGATGAGTTTAAGCACGAGATCCCAGAGGCTCAGTGGCCAACATAAAGGGTAGGAGATGGTTACCTTAGAACCAACCAGAGTAGCTCTTGCTCCTAATTCTTAAGTGGGACACCTGAGCATCAGTGCAGAGGCCGCTGTGTCCTGTCAACATGATGGCGTTATGTTTCAATCACTGAGAAGGCGGTTAGGCGGGAAAGAAATTTGAGGTGGCTCTAGTTAGTATTCAAGTGCCCTCTGCTCATTCGTTTCTCACACCTGCCTCAGCTGCAGGAGGATCAGGTGCCCTGGGTCCTGGCTGTCCTCCTCCCAGGCCCGAGGTGGGTCTCTGTCCCGGGCCCTGGCTGCCCTGCCTCAGGTCCAAGGTGGGCCCATGTCCCGCTCTGGCCCGGCTGTGCATCAGTCACATCGCGGCACCTGTGCTTAGTACTCGGAATGTGAAGATAGACCTAAAAACTGTTGATTTTGAACTTGGTGGTTTCCTTAAATACCTCACTAAGTGGTTTGAGGGGAGACCCCGATGAGTGACTCTCCGAGTACACCGTGGGAACCACGTGGAGTGGACAGTTGGTATTGGACCACCTGGTGTGAGGATCACCTTTGGTACTCGAAGCATCAGCTTCCATATACCTTCTGGGAGTTTGCTATAGACAGAAGCAATGTATTTCCTGGTCTTCCCCACCTTTCAGAGAAATGAACATCCAGGAATTCTCATCTCAAACCTCGGAATCAAGGGTTAGTAGTTCAATATCCACGGTAACATTTTTTGTTGTTTTCCTGATGATATGCCAAAGTATATTTATACTTAAGTGTAAAATGTGATTCTGCTGTTTAAAATTGTCCATCCCTACAGCATAGTGTAAAGTCACAACTGAGTAATCATAATGTATAATGAATCAAATTTTTATCTGCATTTGAAGTTTCCATCTACATCTATGTTTTACTGAAGAACTGCGAAATAGAACTACCTTTTTATAACACTTGTGAACCCAACTTTGTGAGGCTGGCAGGCTATTGTTGCCTCAGTCCTACACAAGGGCACCCTCGTAACTAATGAGGCAATTTGCTTAAGGCAGAGCATGGTTCGAGGCAAGCGTCGGCCAAGCGCCAGGTCTCACTGCTTTCTTGAGATCTTTCTTGTGAAACCATTTGACAGTTACATGGATTGCAAGGGTTTATTATAAAAATGCTAGATTTTTTTTTCAAGCAAATGCTTTCTACATACACATGATTCCTGCCTATTTCGTGGGCTCTACACTTAATCCACGCCACATGGCATTTCATAGTTTAATTTCAGTTTTTGCAAAACTGGGCCCCAACCCACTTTTGCCTGTTTTTAGAAAGTAAATCCGTTTTCAAAGGATGAAGAATTGCTTCAACTGAGGGCAGAGAAAGTGTAAGAACTCATTAGAAAGGGCTTCTCCTAACACCCTTCTCCGCCTCTGCTTCCAGTTAGAAACCAAGTCCTTTCGATTATATCCCTGCATGTGCTCCTTCGTTCTCTCCTCCCGTTGCCTCTGCCACTCACGTCTCCCCTTGTGTCTCTGCCCCTCTGGTCTCCCTCCCTCTGCTTTTACCCGCCCCCCCCCACCTTTCCCACTGATGCTCATCTTTTTAACATGCTGATCTAATCACATTGTTCTGGTTCAAAGTCTGGGTCCTTGGGACGGACATGCAAGGAAAAGGCCACCACCTGCTTATGGCCCTAAATGCATGGTTTTAATCTTCCGCTTATGGGTAGGAGCTGTTATCTCCGTTTTACATGGGCAGAAGTGGGCTCGCTGCCTCTGGTAACCTGTGCACCATCCCGGAGCCGGGAGGAGTCTGCCAGGGCCAGAGTCGGGCAGAGTCTGGAGAGGGGGGTCGTAATTATACAGGGAATCCTACATCATGCCGCGGGGGAGCTTTATCGCGGAAGTGCTGGCAAACCAAGTGGGATTTTAAGCAAGAAAATGGTTTGATCTGATGTATACTTTAGAAAGATCATTTCACTGACTGCAGGCTACAATGGAAGTGGGGGGATTTGAAGATCAATGAAGAAACCTGCAATAACCCAGGCAGACGTTGGGGAGCTATAGGAATGGAATCAGGGATGGAGAAGAGAGACCTTAGGCGATAGCTTAGGGTGTGGAGTGAGCTAGATTGATCCCTGACCACGTGTGTGGGGTAAAGAGCGGGCGGAGGTCTGGAAAAAATCTTTTCTGGCTTGGTGGCTCAGGTGGCTTTACAGAGCCTGTCCCACCTTTCACAACCTTCTCGGTTTACCACACCGGTGCCCTCATAGGCCTGTTCTAGCCTAACCTGGTTCCTTCTGTCTGAAATGCTTTTCTTGTCCTTTGAAAGCACCTACGTATTTAAGACCTGGGTTAAATGTCACACCCTCCGGGAAGCCTTTCCCAATTCTGTCTTCTGGGCTCAGATCACTTCTCTCCCCCCCAACCCCCACCCTTTTAAATCTTTAATAAGAAGTCAAATTAAGGACTAAAATGCAAGTATGCAAATCCAGCAGAAACTGACCTGGTTTGCCTATATCAACAAGGAAAATTTTAATGAAAGGAAGATTATGTAGTTTCCATAAAAGATAAGTTTAAATAGATCACTTCTTTTGAAACATAAATCTGTGGAGCATTTAATCACATTTAGTTACATTTACGTGTCTCTTTCTCGACTTGATTGTGAGTTACTTGAGGTCAGCCTTCTATGTCATCTCTGTGACCCAGTGGAATGGTCATACAATGATAGCGCTTTTCTCTTAGAAGGCCTGCTTTTTCACACTTGGTGAAGACCGCATGGCATTCTATTGATTCTACAGGATTTTCCCTAAACAATGCACAATACCAGTAAACTGGATTTCTATGTCAATGCCATATCTCTGCTAAAAGAAAGGAAATGACTAGAGGTCATAGTTGGGACAGTTATACTAGTCTACAGTTAGCAACTAAACAGTAGGTGCTCAGAAAACAGAATCCACTTCAAAGACAGTACATCTGACAGGATTTAGATTGGGTGCCAGTAAGAAACCCCTAATTGCAGTGACTACATTGGTAGTTACAAAACAAAACTATTTGTAAATGCTTTCCTGAATTGGCCCAAAAGGAGTCAAGGAAGCCCCTGGCACTCCCCGAGGGAAGCAGGAGCTCTTGATCCCAACCATCTTTTCTGTTTCTGGAAAGTAGATCCATTTTCGAAGCATTTGGAGTTGTACCAACTGAGGACAGAAAAGAGAACTTGCCAGGAGCAACTTTTGTTCCCAAAGGTGTCAGGGCCTTTGGAGGTTGCTTAACAAATGCTGAAAAAAAAAAGTCTTTTGTGCCTGGAGTTTCTTTGGAATCCTGGAAACCTTGCGCTGTTGTATTGAAATGAGGCAGTGTTTAGGGTTCAGGGCGTGTTTGGTGTGAAGCCTGTCCATGCGGGATGTCCACCTTGACCCACACGGTCACCAGGGTTCAGACCCGGACGAGACTGCCTGGGTTTGAGTCCTGGATCAGCATTTATCACATAAACTTGAATCTGTGCCTCGGTTTCCTCACCTGTAAGATGGGGATAAGAAACCATCTGCCGCCACGTGTTTTGGTGAGGATTTAACAAGAAAATGTACCCACCTGCTTACCAGAGTGTCTGACCCATGGGTAACCTGTACAGGAGCCCAACGATCAATAATCACTGCCTAACACGCAGGTTGCATTCATTCTATTGACCACTTGGGGGAGCCATGTAGCTGGAAAACACCGAGTTCCGGGGAAAGCCAAGTACATTTTCGTCTCTGCCTGCCTGTTAGGGAGAATCATGTTTGCATTTGGAGAAACAGAGACTCAAAGAGGAGAAATGATTCGCTCATAGTCATGCAAGTAACTGGTAATCTGAAGAGTAGAGTCTTTTTATTTCATCAATGAATCACTTGACAAACCAAGATCAACTTGAGCCACAAGCCTACAAGTTTTCAAGCATGGCTAAGTTTACTGCTCTCTGTGGCCTGTCTGGGCAGAGTTAAAAATAATCCTGCCCTTCTCAAGTCCTCGGCTAAGTTTGTGTCGTATTTTACTTTATTTTATCGAGGCCTATGTTTAAATGGCAGTAATGTAACAGAGATTGTTTAATATATACGATGCTCTGGCATATACATAGTTTTTATAAAGCACAGGCAACAGGCATTGCTTTCAAGAAACGTACTTCTATGCAGGAGTAAGGACACATACACTTCCCTTGGTGATGGCATTGAATTTCAAAGCTTCGAGTACCCCCAAAAGCAGATAACTCTCAAATTTATATTCCCAACCTCGATCTTCCCCTGGACTCCAGGCTCATGAATCTAACTTCTTACACGAAGTTCCCACTTGGAAGCCTGGAGGACAGCTCATGTTCTCATTATGTAACGCTGAGCTCCTTATCGTCCGTACTTATTCTTCCCACAGACCTTCTTACTAGTGTTTCAGTAAGTGCTACTCCATCCTTCCGGGTGCTCAGCCAAAACCTCTGAGTGGCCCTGAAACCCTCTCTCTCATTCTCCACACTGAATTCATCAGCAACCATGCTGGCCCTATCTTCAAGATAAATCCAGAATCCAGTCACTCCTTCCCACCTCCAGAGCTCCCATCGTGGGCCGCGCCACCACCTCATCTCGGGCTGTTGCCATGGCCTCCACACTGACCCCCCGCTTCCGCCCTTCTGTGGCTGCTCTGTGGAGAGGCAGACGGAGCTGGTAACTCTCAGCAGTGTGGCATCCCATCTCACTCAAGTCCTTATAGCTGCGCGTCCCTGTGGTGTCTCCAACCATCCCCAACATCTTCTGCTTCTCCCCGCCTTCCTGACCCCAAATGCCTACAGAGCTCCCTCCCTCGCCCCCTTCCTGTCAGCACCGCATGTCACCTTCCCTCTCACCTTTCAGCACTGCAGGTCACCTTTCCCCTTGAAAGCTTGGAGGAAACATGAAAGGGCCAGCGATACTTCCCTTCAAAGAAGGAGGCACCGTTATCGGGAGAGTGGGAGAGGCAGTGGGATCGGGCTCGCGAGAGGGAGGAACTGGCACAGACAGTAATGGCAGAGCAGGGCCCGTGGCTCAGAGGTCTCTCCTGACCGACACGTGTTAAATGTCCTCATCTCTGCGTGGCTCTCTGTGCTCTAGCTCTGCTTGCTTACTTGCTTGCATTTGTCACCATGTGAAATCATTTGATTTATTTATGATTCACTTATGTCTTCCTCTTCACAATGGACAGAGGGGTATCTAATGTGTGAAGGCAACAGTGAGGATATTGGCAGGAGCGAAGCTTGGGTGCCAACAACACCTGGGACCTTTAATCTATTGCTCTTACCGTCTCTTCACTGTCCCTCATCCCGCTCATGTTCTTGCTTCCTTCGCATCTTGCTTAAGTCCATGGTCAATCATTTCAATCAGTTCCTTGCCCCTCTTCATTGTATTCTGTTATTGCAAGACAATAGCTCGGATGTAATTGGACTCGTCACCTTGTTAGGCCTTTCAACTGATTGGATGAAACCCACCCACATGACCAAGGACAATCTCCTTGACTTGGAGCCAGTTGACTTTGGACATTAATCACATCTCTAACATACCTCACAACAGAGTCTCGATCAATGTTAGACTGTGTAACTGGGGCGCCTACCCAGCACGGTCCACCTCTTATCAACATGACACCCGTATCCATCTCCTTAATCATATTTAATATCCAAATAAAAACAGTAGTAAAGCCATACTTTTGCCTAACATGGTACCACTATTCTGAAACAACCCAAGGTGTGCTTACCCTCTCTACAGAAGAGGAGGCAGTCTTCAATCTTCTTCATATCCTGAAATTTAAGTAATGTGATTAAGGTTAACTATTATTAATATATCTATGTTAGAGGGAACAAGAGAGAGCAGAACATAAAAATATTTGATACATACACACAGACATATTCATCTATATATATAAAAAGCCAGCGACCATAACACCATAATGACTGGTCGCCATGACGCCCACTGTGGCCAGTGAACCAGCTGATCAGGAGGTGGGGCCAGCTGGTGAACCTCCCATGGCCCCTCCTCCAAGACGCCCTGCCCCTGATTGCTCCCCCAAACCTAATAGGGGGTGGGGCTGGCCAGCCAACCTCCTTCAGCCCCTTCCTCCAGCTGGCCCTACTCCTGACGGGCCCCCACCACCCCGATTGGCCCACAGCCCTTCCCCCCAGTTGGCCCAGCCCTAATCGGCCCCAATTGGGGTAGGCTGGCTGGCCAACCTCCCACCGTCTCCTCCTCCTGACAGGCCCAGCCCCAATCTGCCCCGATTGTTGCATGGCCGGCCGGATCCCACCTGTACATGAATTTGTGCACTGGGCCTCTAGTAATAAAATAAAGAAACACTTATAACAATTGTAGTCCTCTTATCTGCAATTAGTCATGTGATTGTAGCTGGTATTTGTAACTTCCTGTTTTTTTTATTCATCCCATATCCTCTCCGCTAGCACCTGAGCTGGTCATGGCCCTCTGCCTGGTGAGGGGATTGGAACCTTCAATTCTGGAAGGACTAGGCCAAACATGTCAAACTGAAAGGCTAACACGGGCCAAATAAATGAGGCATGCAGCCCACGGGCTGTGAGTTTGACATGCTTGGACTAGGCCATAGTGGTCCTGCCTGAATTGGATTGTTGTTATTTTCCACGAATATCCCTGAGCCTTCCTTTGTATGGGCCTATTCATATTTACTATTTCTTGTGTCAGTTTTCATAGTTTGCATCTTTCTAGGAATTTGCCTATTTCATCTAAATTACCTAATTTGTTGGCATATAGTTGCTCATAGAATTCACGTATAATTCTTTTTATTTTGGTAATGTCATTAGTGATGTTGCTACTTTTACTTCTGACTTAAGTAAATCAAGTTTTTTCTCCTTTATGTTTAGTCCATCTAGCTAAAGATTTTTTTGGTCAATTTTCTTGAACTTTCAAAGGACTAAGTTTTGCTTTCATTGATTTTCTCTATTGTGTGTGTGTTTTTTTTTTCCTACTCTCTTCTATTTATTTCTACTCTAGTCCTTAAATATGTTCTTTGTTCTGTTTGCTTTTGGTTTAGTTTGATCTTCTTTTTCCATTTTTTTTTAAGGTGGAGAATTAGGTTTTTGATTTGAGGAATTTTTTAAAATTTAATTTTATTTGAATATATTCTTTTTAAAAATTTAAATTCTTTATTGTTTAAAGTATTATATATGTCTCCTTTTTCCCCCATTGACCTCTCCCTGGCCACTCCCACCCCCCAGCACATGATCTCACCCCCCTACTGTCTGTGTCCATGGGTTATGCATGCATACAAGTCCTTTGGTTGATCTCTTGGTGCCCTTCTACGCCCCCCGCACCCCGCCATCCCTCCGAAGTTTTATGTTCTATTTCGATGTTTCTCTGTCTCTGGATCTATTTTTTTCATCAGTTTACGTTGTTCATTATGTTCCACAAATGAGTGAGATCATGTGATACTTATGCTTCTGACTGGCTTATTTCACTTAGCATAGTGCTCTCCAGGTCCATCCATGCTGTTGCGGATGGTAAGAGTTCTTTCTGTTTATAGCAGCATAGTATTCCATTGTGTAGATGTACCACACTTCTTTTATTCACTCATCTGCTGATGGGCACTTAGGCTGTTTCCTATTTTAATATATTATTATTGATTTCAGAGAGGAAGGTAGAGGGAGAGAGAGATAGAAACATCAATGATGAGAAAGACTCATCAATTGGCTGTCTCCTGAACACCCCACACTGGTGGTCCCTCCTGCAACTCAGGCATGTGCCCTAGCTGGGAATCTAACCAAAACCCCCTGGTTCATAGGTCAGCGCTCAACCACTGAGCCACACCAGCCAGCTGATTTGAGGAAATTTTTAAATTAACATAGGCATTTACAATTATAACTTTATTCTAAGCTCTGCTTTGCTATATTCCATAAGTGTTGGTATGTTGTAGTTTTCATCAGTCTTAAAATATTTTCTAATTTCTTTTATGACTTCTTCTTTGACCCATTAATCATTGAAGGGGGTGTCGCTTAATTTCCAGTAATTTGTGAATTTTCCAAGTTTCCTTCTGTTCTTGATTTATAATTTAATTCCCTTGTACTCAGAAGATGTGCTTTATATTATTTCAATGATTTTTAATTGAATGTAGCTTGCTTTAGGCCCTACCCTCTGGTCTATCCTAGAGAATGTTCCATGTGTATTTCAGAAGAATATGTGTTCTGCTGCTGAATACCTCTCTACAGATTCTATTAGGTCTGTTTGGCTTATAATGTTTTTCAAGTCTTTTATATCCTTGTGAATCTTCTCATTGTTTTCTTTTATTGAGAGAGAGAGAGAGAGAGAAAGAGAGAGAGAGCGATTGAAGTATCCAAAAATTTTTGTTGACTATATATTTTAGTCTTGTCAGTTTGTATTTCATGTACCATGAGGTTCTGTTAAGTTCATATTAATTATAACATTTATATATTCCTGTTGGATTGACCTTCTATTATAATATGTTTCATTATGATATGTAGCATTTTTGTTTTAAAGTATTTGTTATTAGTGTAGCTCTCTTGTGGTTGCTATTTGCATGGTATATGTTTTTTCCATTTCCCCCCTTTTAAACCTATTTGTACCTTTGAATCTAAAGTGTATCTCCTTTAGTCAGTGTATAGTCAGATCTTGTCTTTTCATTGGACTGTTTTATCCATTCACATATAGAACTCTTACTGATATAATTTGCTTTATGTCTAATACTTTGTTTTCTATGTCTCTTGTCTTTTTCCTTCCTTTGTTTTCTTTTTACTGCTTTCTTTTTCTTTTTAAAAAAATATATATTTTTATTGATTTCAGAGAGGAAGGGAGAGGGAGAGAAAGATAGAAACATCAATGATGATAGAGAACCATTGATAGGGTGCCTCCTGAACACCCCCGACTAGGGATCGAGCCCACAACCCGGGCATGTGCCCTTGGCCAGAATTGAACTTGGGACCTTTCAGTCTGCAGGCCCACATGCTATCCACTGAGCAAAAATGGGTAGGGCAGCATTTTGAATATGGCCACCCCACTGCTTTGTGGTCACCATTGTTTCTGATTGAAAGTCAGTTGTTAATATTATTGGGGTTCCCTTGTATGCAAGGAATTATTTTTCTTTTGCTGCTTTCAAAATTTTCTCTTTGTCTTTTAACACTTTGACTATATGTCCGGATGTGAATTTCTCTGTGTTTGTTTCGAGTTTGGTGAGCTTCTTGAGTGTATAGATTAATGTTTTAAAAATATTTTGGGGAAATGTATTTTGAGGTTCTATTCAGTTCATTATATGTTTATAATGGTTATATATCCTATAGGATTGACCTTTTTATTATAAAACTAGTGGCCCGGTGCACATATACTGATGGGAGTAGTGGTCATTATTTCTTCAAATACATTTTCTTGCCTTTTCTCTTTTCTGCACCTGATGTTAACATTACGCACATATTGTCACACATAATGGTGTCTCATACTTCTCAGGAGCTCCACTTACTTTTTCTCTTCCTCTTTTCTCTGTTGGCTGATTCTTGTACCAGCTGAAATCTACTGTTGAACCCCGTTAGTGAATGTTTCATTGTGTTTATTTTACTTTTTAATTCGAAAATTTTTCATTTGGTCCTTTTTAATAATTTCTATCTCTATTGATATTTTCTATTTAATGAAACATTATCATCATATCTTCCTTTGATCCTTTAAACATTGTATTCTTTCGTTCATTTAACATATTTATAATAATTGTTTTGAAGTCTTTGTCCAGTCAACATCTGGTTGTTCTCAAAGGCAGGTTCTTTTAATTGCTTTTATTTCTGTGTATGGATCACACGTTCATATTTCTTTGTATATCTTGTAATTTTTTGTTGTTGAAACTGGGAATTTGCTTTTGTGAATATATTGCTCTACAATTTATCAAATTAAAGTCAGGCCCTTGGCAGAGGTGAATTTTTGAGGCCAGACTTTGAGATTTGTTTCAAGTCCATGGTAGCTCTTCTTAGCCGTCTCTCTGTCTTCCCTGATTCTCTTTACTAAACTTCCTGCTGATCTACCATTTTGCTGATCGCTATCTTGAAACTACACATCTCTAATTGCTCAACAACAAGATCTTTACTGCCTATCAAAGTGCCTTTTGGCTTGAACTTCTCCACCCTCTGTTGCAATGAAGTCAGTCTTTTGAGGGAGATCTATGGAGCTGAGCTCTGTTCTTACAGCCTGCCTCCCCCACGGACAAGACTTTTGCACGACTGTTCTGGAGCTGGGGCTGGGACAATGATCCCTGTGAGCACAACTGTGGGCATGGCGGTAATCCCTGGCTTTCTCGTCTTGCTTCTCCAACTCAGAGCCTCCACCCTACAAGTGAGCCAGGGGTAGGGTGATCTGGGCCCAGTAGTATTAGCCTGCCCTACCTAGGGTAGAGTTTCCACTTAAGTGTGGGCTGGGTGGAGGAGGGGAGCCCCAGACCTCCAGGTTTTATTCTTCTTCAGTAGAGCTTCTGAAACAAGGAGCCGGGGGGAAAAGAACTATTGTCAATCTGCTCCTCCCGAGGGGAAACTGTAACCCTAGACTGAAAGTGGGGTGAGTAGTAGTAGTAGAGCGTCTTTCACACAGTGCTGGTGAGGAGACAGGGTGTGGAGAGCCAGGTAAGGCGTGGATCATAACTCAGACATCACAGACTCTCACTGTCTTGCTGAGATTTCATAGATTTTCTTGAATAAATGTTTCTCCACTTGATGTATGCCTTTAGAACAATTTCCAGACAGAGACTTTAGACCATTTTTTAAATTAATTTTTACCAGTTATGGTTATTTCACTGGGGAGAGTGCTATGGTCTGAATATGTCTCCCCAAAATCCATGGGGAGACATATTAAATTTTGAATCAGATTGATAGATGTTATATTGTTGGATCCTAGCTCCCAAATGTGATGTTATTAGTAGAGGGGGCCTTGGGAGGTGATTAGATGGAGCCTGTGTGGATGGGATTCGTGCTTTATGACAGAGGCTTCAGAGAGATCCTTTAGCTCCTTTCATGATGTGAGGATACAATGGGAAGCCGGTGACCTGGTAAAGGATCCTCACGACTATGCTGGCACCATAATCTTGGACTTCCAGCCTTCACACTATGAGCGATAAATTTCATCTGTTTAAAAGCTACCCAGTCAGAACAGACTGACAGAGAGGGCATGTGGAGCTTGTAAATCTGCTATTCCAGAAGTGCTTCTTGAATACTATTGTGTTTATGTATTGAATTGTGTCTAGAAATCTTGCTGAACCATCTCTTCATTCATTCATTCATTCATTCATTCATTCATTCATTCATTCATTCATACATTCATCAATTTAATACAAATTTATTAGTTTAGTTACTTTGAGCTTTCTAGGTAAATGAGCATTACTTTTCCAAAGAATAGCAACTCGTTCTATTTTTTTTTCCAATCTGCTTTAAAAAAATTCTTAGTGAATTAGATAAGACCTTCCCAACCATGGCCAACATGGTAGTGATTAAAGCATGTGTATTTGCTTTGTTCTCTACCTGGTAAAGTATCTCCATCATGTATTTTGTTTGCTATAGGTTTTTTAAAAAAATATACTTTATTGATTTTTCACAGAGAGGAAGGGAGAGGGATAGAGAGCCAGAAACATCGATGAGAGAGAAACATCGATCAGCTGCCTCTTGCACACTCCCCACTGGGGATGTGCCCGCAACCAAGGTACATGTCCTTGACTGGAATTGAACCTGAGACCCCTGAATTTGCAGGCTGACGCTCTATCCACTGAGCTAAACTGGTCAGGGCTGCTATAGGTTTTTGAAAGATAAACTTTATGTCCCTGTCTTGTGAAGGTTTTAATAAGAATGTGTTGACATATGTAAAATGCTTTTTCATTATCTATTGAGATAATCATGAGTGTTCTGTTTTAAATTTTGAATCAGATTGATAGATGTTATATTGTTGAATAGTCCTCCAATATCTGGGGTAAATTCTGATTATGATGAATTATTTTAAAATACATGTTGGATTCTGTTAGTCAATATTTAATGTAGGACTTTTATTTATATTTCTAAGTGAAATTGGCCTATAATTTTCTTTCCTTATATTGGCCCTATTTGGTTTTGGTATATAGGTTATAATTTTTCCTTCTTAAAATTTTTTAAACTTTTTAATTGATTTTATTGGGATGACATTAGTTAATAAAATTTATAGGTTTCAGGTGTAGAATTCTATAATCATCTGTATATTATATTGGGTGTTCACCACCCCAAGTCAAGTAAAAATTTTTTGCTTCTTGTGAGGCAACTTGTATATTGTAAGGATTATTTGTTGCTTGAAGTTTTGATAGCACTCACTTGTAAGGCCTCTGTGCCCAGTTTTTGTGTCTGGGTATGAATATGGACAAAAGGCTTTTTATTACTTTCTCACCTTAAATATTATTTGTCTAGATAAGTTTTCCATTCTTTCATATTAAAACTTTTGCATTTTATACTATTAAAACAACTCCATTGCTTCTGGATTTTGAAATGTGCTGGTGTTTTCTTGTTTATAATATTTCTTTAAAGTTATTAAAACAGCCTGGCCTGCATGGCTCAGTGGTTGAGTGTCCACCTATGAACCAGGAGGTCACGGTTCAATTTCTGGTCAGGGCACATGCTCGGGTAGTGGGCTCGATCCCCATTGGGGGCATTCAGGAGACAGCTGATCAATGATTCTCTCCCATCATTGATGTTTCTCTCTCCCTCTCTCTCCCTTCTTCTCTGAAATCAATAAAAATATATTTTTAAAAAGTTATTAAAATATCATCTATGTCTGTAGTTATTTCTCCTGTTCTGTTTTCTATAGTGTTTATTTATATCTTCTCTTTTTTCGTGAACATTCTTTCCAAAGTGCTATCTTCATTTTTAAAAAAATATATTTTATTGGTTTTTTACAGAGAGGAAGGGAGAGGGATAGAGAGTTAGAAACATTGATGAGAGAGAAACATTGATCAGCTGCCTCCTGCACACTCCCTACTGGGTATGTGCCCGCAACCAAGGTACATGCCCTTGACCGGAATTGAACCTGGGACCCTTGAGTCCAAAGGCCGACACTATCCACTGAGCCAAACTGGTTAGGGCCTTCATTTTTAATTTCAGAGAGGAAGAGAGAGAGAGAGAGAGAGAGAGAGAGAGAGAGAGAGAGAGAGAGAGAAACATCAATGATGAGAGAGAATCATTGATTGGCTGCCTCCTGCATGCTCCCTACTGAGGATTGAGCCTGCAACTTGGGCCTGGGCCTTGACCGGGAATTGAACCATGACCTTCTGGTTCATAGGTCGACACTCAACCACTGAGGCATGCCAGCTGGGCCAAAGCGCTATCTGAATAGGCTTTTCTATGAACCAACTTTTGTTTTGTTAACCATCTATAATGTTTTGATTGCTTTGTAGACCCTTCCCGTTAGGATTTCCATTTTCCTTATTTCTTTAAAATGGCCTCTATTATTCATCCTCAACACTGATGAGTTAATTAGACTTTTTTTTGGGGGGGGGGGTAGAGAATGAAATCAGGGTTTATTTGGGGGTGGGGTGGGGAGGAGCAGGCAGGGTCTAAAGACACTTGGGAATTTGAGCAAAGCGTAGGCTGACCTCGGGCAGGGGTTGGGTTTGTAGGCGGCCTGAATGAGACTAATTAGACGAGTGGTTCTCAACCTTGGCTGCACATTAGAATCACCTGGGAATCTTTTTTAAAAATCCTGATTTCTGGGCCTCATCCTCCAGAAATTCTGTTTCTTTGTTACTAATGTTGTGGCCCCGCCCCATTACAAAGAAACAGAATTTCCGGAGGATGAGGCCCAGAAAACAGGATTTTAAAAAAAGATTCCCAGGTGATTCTAATGTGCAACCAAGGTTGAGAACCACGGAATTAGACTTTTTCATACATGAATAGGCTCCCTATTGAAGAGAACCACAGGTGTCTTGAACCACTGATTTATTGAATTGTAATAGTCTCTAGAGAGCATCTACCCCATTGAAGGCAACTATCTGATGTACTTATTTTGAAAGCGGTTTACCACGCTCACCTTCCCCCACCGAGGCTGAATGGCCCGCAGAACTTCCACACAGCTCTCTGCGCAGCTTCGCCAACGGAGCACGCGTGTAATGACAGGTAGCCACCAGGGGAGGAGTCGTCGTCATCCACAGGGTCTGGGATGAACAGTGCTGAAATCACCTGGAGTCTGTTAGAAATGCAGGATCATGGGCCCCACCCCTATATTCTGATTCTAAATCAGATTCTGTGTTTTAACAGCATCCTCCGGGGGATCATTTGCACACTCAAGTTTGAGAAGCACCTGCTCTTCCACCTTTACGTGGCAGGTGAGAAAATGAAGGGCCTGAGGGGTAAACTAACTGACTCCAGATTATGCACAAGAAGGGCATTTTCACAGGAAAATTAGAGGAGGAGGGGAAGAGCGAGAGGGGGAAAGCGGGACGGGGGAGAAAGAGGAGGAAGGAGCCAAGATTGTGGAAAAGGAGAAAAAACAAGCAAGAAGAGATGGGAAGGCGATCTTCACCCACACACGGTTCCTCTAAGGCCACCGCTGGGCAGAGCACAAGAGCAGACATTTGTCTAGTGTTCTTCTATCAGATTTGAATGCCGGTAAGAGAACACACCCAGATTTCACCGAACCTCAAGTTCTTTCTCTGGCAGTAGGAGTAGCAGCAGGAAAGCTAGAAAATGGCAAATGTCCTGTGGCCCCTCAGGTGCCCGGTGTGGCAGCCCGAGGGCCAGCTGTCCTTCTGTGTCGTGGCTGCCTCGGACCTCCCACAGCCTCAGGGCCTGCCGGGGGCTTCAGAGCCTGCTGCCTGGGAGACGCACTCATAAATCTGCAGTGACCCTCCCTGTCTGCACACGCAGCTCCTTTCCAGGAACACCGGGGTTATTTATTGCGGCCCATGGAGTTCTCTGTAAGGCTTCAGCCCGAGGCAGGAGATGCGTGTTCTATTTCTGTTTGACATCCCGTGTCAGGAGCGAGCCCTGGAAGAGGCGTGAGTAACTCGGCGTTGTACACGGAGGGCGAAGTTATGTGGTTATATATCAACACCAGGCACTGGAAGTCCTTGGAAACCAGGAGGGTATAATTTTAGAATGAACGTAATGAAAATGTTAAAAAGCGATCCATTTTTCTCCTCTGCTTCTAAGATGTGCTAAAAAGCAATTGGGAGAATGTTTCAGGGATGGATGAATGCCTTATGCTGCAGTTACCTCCTGACGGAAAACGCCGAGGTGGGACAAATACGTCCATCTCGCCAGCCGTGACCTCTGGGCAGTTCCAAGACCAGATTTCTAGCTGCTTCTCAGACGCCTTTCCCCAAGGGTCCTGCCAATAGCCCCTCCAATTCGCCATGTTTGAGACTGAACTCATGGTTTCCTTCCAACTCCCTCCTCCTTCTCTACTTGGCACCCAGCTCACTGGCACCAGGCAGCCACCTGTGGCTCAGGCTCTGCCGTTAGTTTCCTCCTTGACTCCTCTCGTTCCTCCACCCCTGCCTCCAAGGACAGCTGGTTCCCGTCCATGCTGCCCCCACAGAGCTCTCAGGTCCATCCTCCTTCCACTCCAACCACAGCTCTCACAACCCAGGCCTCCCTCTGTCACGTGAGTGATTGTAAAGGCCTCGGAAGGTCTCTAGTCTCTGCCCACACGGTCCAGGTTTACCCCTGAAAGTACCCAGCGGGCCACGTCGCTGAATCCTCAGGGAGCGCCCCACTCGCCAGCAGGGTCAAGGGTCAAGGACACGGTCAGAGCACTGCAGACAGCTGCCCTGGGGGCTCGCACCGCCTGCCTTTGTCACTTTCTTTGCTTGGGCCACATCAGTCCACCTGCCTTTGATCCTATGCTCACCCCTTTAATGCCGTTGGGCATCCCATCCCCCAGGTCTGACTGCCCTTGCCTCTGCCTACATACTAAAAAGCTATCATTTTAACAACTTTATTCTCCCCTCCCTGACACTCACGCGTTGATACAGTCCCGGGAGCCAGCCGTCGGCTAGCTCATTCTTAAGAATGAAATAGTTCTCTGGTCAGCTTTCGCTTTGAGAAGATTCATTTTAGAGAGGAATATACCCAGTCCACGCACATGAATATATCGGCACACATATTGGGTGGGGAGTGAGGGGAGGCTTCCTTTCTCTTTCTCTCCCTCCAGCCCTGCCCCCCGCTCACCAGATGAGGTTTCGGACCCTCCAGGTCTGAACCGAGGAGGGAGGAGAGGTGAGGGACAGGCAAGGTCTGGCGTGGCTGGCATTCACGTCATCAGGTGTTGAGCACTTCTGACCAGGACACGTTGGCAGATGAGCAGAGCCGACTTCGTTTCTTGTGGGTCGCTTTGGGTGTGTCCTGGGGATATGTAATTAGACTTCCTGTAGCGTATGTGACATATCTCCTTCCAGCGCCAATTAGGTCTTCTCCCCCTGCTCTTAGGAACCTGGGTCTAACCATCTGCCTCTGCTTGGCATCGTCATGCCTCCGGGAAGATCTCTTGGGCAGCATTTCGTGGTTCCACGAAGGACCTCTCCTATGGTCACGTCTGATCCATCAGACACACTTGTGTAGCTTCGCCCGAGAGAGCTGGGCCTCACTACCCCCCTGGCTATCAATCGTGCCTTCTCTTACTCAGGAATTGGCGCTGGGATAGGGCGGCTGCCGTTCCTGAGCACAGTCCCTGGTCTGCTCGCACTCCAGGGGGTGCAGGGCGACAGTCTAGATCAGCGGTTCTCAACCTGTGGGTCGCGACCCCTTTGGTGGTCGAACGACCCTTTCACAGGGGTCGCCTGAGACCATCCTGCATATCAGATATTTACATTACGATTCATAACAGTGGAAACATTGCAGTTATGAAGTAGTAACGAAAATAATTTTATGGTTGGGCCACAACATGGGGAACTGTATTTAAAGGGCCAGAAGGTTGAGAACCACTGATCTAGATGGTTCCTTTCGTCCCTGTCACTGGGCTTAGGTGAAGGGTAAACCCCTCTCCAGCATGGGGCCTGGTTGGGGGTACGGTTCTCACTGCCACTGAATACTCTACAAAGACAATTCCCCCCTCACTTCCAACTTCCACTGTTTCGAGCTTCTGGGTAGGTCAAGGTGAGCTGTGGGTTGGAGAACCATGCGGGTATTCCTGAGCGAGTCCTGCGGCTTTGGTGGAACCCTCATTGGAAGTGTGGGAGAACTCGCTTTTAGTGCCCTGGGCACCTGCTGACGCACAGCGACTGACATCTACCTGTGCTGTCGTGACAGTCCCCCCCCCCCCCCCCCAGGGTCCTTCCTTAGTGCAGCGAGGCTGCCTGCGTTCCTCAGTGGAAGTGATGGTGGTGGGGGCTCCCGGGCACGAACCAGAAGTTTCTTGTACCTTTAAGAGACCTGGGAACAGCCTTCAGTAGAGCCTGCCTTTTCAGGTTATTCACCAGGGCCCAGGGACGCACAGATGTGCCAGGTGTGCCCCCCACAGGGTTACCAGACCAGAAGTGGGGCTTGTCCCAGGTCCCAGGCTCGCTCGGTGCTGCAGGGAGCCAGGTGAAGACCACCCAGCCGGCCATTCGACAGAAGTTTGGGCACGAATGTGCCAGGCTCTGGGCGAAGCGCCGAGGATGCTGTGATGAACATAAAGCAGAAAGACAGAACTAGCTCCGGCCTCCAGAAAGGTGTGAATCCCCAGCCCAATAATGAAACGCTACTGTTGTTTCTAGTGCTTTCCAGACCAGAGCTAGTTAGTGCCCTAGAGGCAAACCCAGGCACTCGGGCGCCCTTTGGTCCACGCGGTGCTATAAAATGGACGGGGTTAGCTGATGACATGTAGTAATTGAGGGATTTTATGTAAAAATCTGTTTCCCTGGTTTTTCTTGAGAATCAGCAGATCAGGCAACTCCGGGCTCTCCAGCGCCCCCAGCCACAGCTGGAGCAGCTGCCCTGGAGGGTGCCACGCCCCCACCCCGCCTTTTATAAACTCTTCGGCCTGCTTCCCCGTTTATATTCCTTTCATTTTTGGGTAGCTCTGAACTAGTCATTTTCAAATTGTTTTTAGTAAGAAAATGCTGGTTTTTAAAAAAATAATTCTTTATTGTTGAAAGTATTACACGTGGTCTCCTCCCCCCCTCCCCCTTAACCTCCTCCAGCCCACCCCTGCGCCCTGCCCCAGGCCCTCACCGCCTGTCCCGTTGCCATTGGCTATGGGCCTTGCATATATGCATACAGGTTTCTTGGTTGATTACTTCCCACCCACCCACCCTCCCCCCCATTTCCCTCCGAGATTCTGCACTCTGTAGAAAATGCTTTTTTAAAATTAAAAACAAAGTACATATGTAAAATACAGAAAAGCAGAGCTGCTCTGTTGAAGCCCACACCCCCTCATGTCCCTGTGGGAGCCTCGAAGCTCCACAGGAGGGAGAGGGAAAGCCCTACCCCAGGCCCCGGAAGCCTGTCTGAACTCTGACCCCAGTCACCTGTGGATTCTGGCCGACACTGTAACCATGAGCATCAGCCACCAGCCCCTCTGATCCGCCTGCATCCCTTCTCCCACCCCCGTCCCTCTCCCACCCCCGCCCCTCTCCCACCCCCTCCCCTCTCCCACCCCAGCCCCTCTCCCACCCCAGCCCCTCTCCCACCCCTGCCCCTCTCCCACCCCAGCCCGACCAGCACACACTGCCCTCCCTCCTCTGCCACTGTGATGAGCAGCCCCGTGGGCCTGAGTCTGTGGCCTCCGGCCGCCGTGAACAGGAAAGGATTTGCAGGGAGAAGTTTTGACAGGACACCCGCTGCTCTTTGGCTTCCTCCAGCTTTTCATAGAACTATTTGGTTTCACTGGGACCTCGGTCACTGTCTAATGAATTTAAACAGACGAGGCAAACGCGAATCAAATACTCACATGAAATGGAAACAATTTGAGAGGAGGGCCTTGGTCTGCACACAGCACAGGCCCATCCTCTCGTCTCCTAAATATTTGCCATTCTGCACACCAAGGGGTGAGCAGGGGATAGAGAATGCGAGCTAGAGAGTCTTCTCTCTGGTTTTTAAGCTGCCTTGAGGCTATGCCAGCAGGAGGCCCTGCCTTTCATTGGGCTTAGGTGGTGGGTAAGCACTGGTTTGCCCTGTGCCTCAGTTCTGCCTCTGTCTCCCGAGGGCGTGTCTTGGGAGGAAATATTGCTTTTCTGTTCGTCTGACACCCTCTGGGTGCCTCCCCAGAAGGCCCGAGGCCAGCTCAGTGGTCCTGCCTGTCCTCCTTGTCCTTCCCATGTGGCTGAGAGGCTGTGGGGATGCAAAACTGTATGAGCTTTGGAAAATAGCCTGGCAGTTTCTTACAAACATTCACCTGCCCTATGAACAGGCATTTCCCCAAGTGAAGGAAGACATGAGTCTATCCAAGGACCTGCACTCAATGCTCACAGCAGCCTTAGTCACCATGGCCCAGACTACAGCTAGTCCAAGGGCTCACATACAACCGATGAACAAGGTGTGGTATATACACACCACGGAGTACACTCAGCTAGAGAAATGGACTCACTTCAGAAATGTGCAAGGGCCTGGGTGAATCACAACTGCTAGTCTAAGCAAAGAAGCCAGACACAGAAGACTAAGGACTGTGTGATTCCACTTCATGTGCATTAGTTCTTTTTAAAAGCAAAACTACAGGGACTGAAAGCAAGCAGAGGGTTGTCATGGGTAGACTGCATAGGGGTATGAAGGAGCATTTTGGGATGAAGTTATTTTAGTTTTAGCTTTTATATTTAGGTCTGTGGTCCACTAACGGTGAAATTGTGTGTGCAGTGTGAGGTAAGGCTTGAAATGTGAGTTTTCCCCCCATATCCAGTTGTGCCAGCATCACTTATTGAAAGTTCTCATTTCCCTGTCAAATTCATTTTTGCACTTTAATAAAAAATCAATTGACCATATGTATCTTTCTATGGGTTGTAGTTATTTTTTTAAAATCATAGATTTGATTTTAAATTTGTAATTTTAAAAATCTGAGTTTTCTCCCATTGCAGACTCTGCCCTTTACATCACTGCTTCATAACAGCAATAGCGAGTAATAATTATAACAATTATTGAGCAATCATCATTGAAACTTTTACATCTAGTAGCTAATACTCCTCACGACTGCCCTGTCAAGGATGTTTTGTTATCTCCATTCATAGAGGAGGAAGCTGCAGCTCCATAACATTAAATAATTTGCCCAAGTTCTAAACCGAAGGAGTAGGGCTGAGGGTGACTCCCAGCAGCCCCACGACCACACTCGGCTACACGTGGCTCCATTCCAGGCCGCAGTGGCCCGTCTCCTTCAGCTCCTGGCATACAGCGAGTACTAACAAAATTAATGGGAATCAATGATTATAGTTATAACACTGCCTTTTGATTGTTTACCTGTTTATCATTACAACCTGATCATATGCTCCTTTTTTTTTTTTTTTTTTTTTTTTTTAGGAAAGAAAATGTGCCATTTGTTAATTGTAAAACATTCGGTGAGGCTTGCTACTGCTTTAAGCTCTGTGCCAGATGGAGGAACACAAAGGTTAGCAAACAGATAGATGATTAAATGGATGAACAAGCACATCGACTTCAACTGGTAGATTTCATCCCCCAAATTGGTTAGCCTAACTCAAAAATGTTCCCGTGATTTAGAGTCCAAGTGGGAACCCCAGTGCTTGCTGCCTTTCCAACTTTCTGAGCGTTTGTGTGATCACCCACAGCGCGGGCTCACAGGCCTGCCCTCTGTACCTCTCAGGTTATTGGGAGGCCAACGTAATGCCACCCAAGAAAGAACTGAGCAAAATGTGCAGAGCTAAGCAGATGCCAGAAGCTACGACCTTGACTTTAGACTTGTTCCAGGTGTGAGGCCCAGTGTGTGACCGGCTCCGATGTGTGGTTAGTAGCTTTGGTCTGGGGGTGGGGGTGGCAGGGGGTTGGAGGGCAAATCTAGGGATGGTGCACAAGGAACCACAGGGTAGAAGAGGAATCTGGCCTGGAAAGTGACCAATTGATGGTGTGCTGGCCACCGGGGCAGGGACAGTTCGTCAGCCCACCTTGGTTTGTGTTCCGCATATAATTCCGGCCGTTGCAGTCCTAGATGGAGGAGCGCATCAGGTGCCTGGGCGCTGGTACTGCAATGGGCAGAGTGGTGCAAGGAGAATCTCTGAAGGAGAGTGATAGGAGGAGACGGACGGACACTGTAAGTCCTTTGGGCTTTGGGGATGAGCACCAACTTGGTCAATATCAGCAAGCTTTGACTCCTCTCTTGATTGAGAATAATATAAATAGCTTTTGCATAGCAAAAATGAAAAGGCAACCTATGGAATAGGAGAAAACCATATATTGCACAATATCCAAAACATATGAAATCACTACCTTGAAGGGATAACTGCACCCCATGTTCACTGCAGCATCCTTTGGAAACAATCTCAGTGTCCACCGAAGGATAAATGGGTAAGCAAGATATAGTGTACATATGTGCAATGGAATATCATCCAGCCACGAGAAAGAAGAAAATCCTGACATTTGCAACAACATGGATAAACCCTAAGGACATTATGCTAAGTGAGAGAAGCCAGACAGAGAAAGACAAATACTACAGGGCATCACTAATGTGTGAAATCTGAAAGCCAACAGAGAGAAAAATAATGGTTACCAGGACTGGGGGATGGGCAAATTGGGGAGATGTTGGTCAAGGGGAAATTTGCGTGTAGAAGAGGAATAGGTCCTGGAGACCTAATGCATAGCATTAGTGATGGCAACCAACAATACTGCATTATGTACTCAATGTTGCTAGGAGACCAGATCTTAAATGTTCTTATCAAAAGAAGGAAACGATACTTATGTGATGAGATAGAAGTGTTAGCTAACGCTATAGTGGCAATCATATTGCAATATAGAAATATATCAAATCAACAGGTACACCTTAAATGCATACAATGTTGCATATCAATTATATCTCAATATAAAAATCCATCTTAATACAGTTCAATTCCATAAATGTGTATTGAATACCTACTATGTGCTTGGCATTGTATTAAGCACTGCAGGGACCATACTGATGGACCAGACTCCAGCGTGTCCTTTTGGAACAGGTGTGCCCCCACATTATCTGAGGCACAGAGGGACTTGACTTCTAAGGAAGCATCGCCCACCGAAGGTTGTCCTCCAGGCCTCCACGGGCTCACTCAGCTGTTAGCTTCTTCTTGATCTTGACTTAAACCTTATCCTCTCCTTTGACTTGCACAAGAGAACTAGACACACTAAGCATGAGTCAGCTCAGCGTGAGTAGGCATGCTTGGGCTTTATTGAGGGTTTGTAACATCATGGTGGAGAGGTTCTGTTCTTTAGCGCTTAGAATTTCCCTGAAACATTCCTGCTTGACAGGTTCCTCCCTAACTTTCCTCCCAGCCCCAGCCAGGAGGCTGCCCCTTCACCCTTCACCCCACTGTCCTCCTTCCTCCTCCAACTTCCCCCTCAGAGAGATTTCTTTCCTTCCACCTGAACCCTGGATTCCAGGAGGCCCTGGGAGGCTCACTTCTCCCACAGCACACTCATAAATAGCAGGTGTCCTCCTGAGCAAGTGCTGAAAACCCACACACCCACAGGACTTGTTATTTTTATTGAGGTAAATGCATACAGCATTCACCACCTTAACCATTTAAAGATGTACAACGCAGGGACTCTGAGTTCATTCACAGTGCAGTGCTACCATCACCACCATCTAATTCCAGATTTTCATCACCTCCAAAGGCGGCCCATTAATCAGCCCCCCATTTCCCCTCTATGACTTACTTTTCTCACTTAACAAGACACCAGGGACACCCTTCCAGTCCAAAGGACTCTTTTTTTGATGGAACTGCAATGTGATTTCATAGTGTGCCTGTACCAGTTAACCCACGCATTTCCCCCATGCCCCCTTAAACAGAGCGACTGAGGGCTCCTGCTCCCATGGTCCTCATGCATCGCTGCCCTTAGTTTTCAAAGGTTGAGTCCTAGGTTCTCTCTCTCTCTCCTTTCTCTTTCTTTCTCTCTCTCTCTCTCTCCCCCACACCTCTCCCCCTCTTTCTTTTCTAACTCAGTTAACTTTGTTATCCTTCTCAAGGGCCTCCTGTTGCCTCTGTAACTTGTTTCCCGACCCACGCAGCCCAGCTGGCTCACCTCTCTGCCTCTGTGACTTTCTTGCTAAATACACTCACTCTTAGAGGTTGGGGCCTAGAGTGAAACTGCTTTGTCAAAGGGTGTATGTCTCCTTCAGTTTAACAGAGAGCAGCATGTGACTTTCCGAACAGGGATGTACATTTTTTTGGGTATCAGGTGATATTTTATTTCTTGTTCAAACCACTGCATACCACTGGTATATGTCACACATCTTGTAGGTCTCTGTCTCTGCGCCAAAGCGTCACACTCGCGTATCTGAGCAGATCTGGTCTTGGGAAGGAAGCGGACAGGGAGGGTTTGCCCGCCGGGAGCAGGCTCTGGGCCCTCTGAACTCTCTCCTGAGGCAGACATGGCCGGCAGCGACCACCTGTTAATCTCATTTCATCAGCTTTAACTGTGAGGTCCTTCCTGTTTTTGTGTTTCCAATAAATGTTGTATTTTTAGATTTACAGAAAAATGGTAAAGATAGTACAGAGAGTCCCTGTGTACCTTGCACCCAGGCTCCCCTCCTAATACCATCTGTGAGCAGAGGAGAGCCTCCCAGGCCTGCCTGGGATCCGGGGTTCAGGTGCGGAGCGTTTGATACAGTTAATGCACCGACACTGATGGGGCCCAGTCGGTGAAATCCGCCCTGTGCTCCCAGTGCCCTCCCTCTCTCTGCTCAGGACCCACCCAGGGCAGCACCTGGCATTTAGTCCTCGTGTCTCCTTCGTTTCCTCTTGGCTGTGCCGGTCTCAGACTTTCCGAGCCTGGGTGACCTTCAAACATTTTAAGAGAATATTTTTCTATCTTGACAGAAATAACATGAAGACCAGAGGTAGAGGAGGCCTGCCCGGGACCATGCGAGGAGGCTTTTGGAGAAGGCAGTGCTGAGCATGGAGGAGATTTGGCGCAGCGATGGGTCGATGGGTCGAGCATCCTGCAGGAGAGATTGTGCGAGGGGGGCGCGGAGGGGAGGATGTGGGGCGCGCGCTGGGCTGGCGCCCGGGCCCCAGGGCTGAGCGTGTGGGCCCAGGAAGGCTCCTCTGCAGGACGGGGTCGTTCAGGGCCTTTTAGAAGGACTCCACCCACTCTCCCATCGCTTGCTCACCGTCTTTCCTGGCACAGCAAAGGACATGGCTTGTGAGGGAGAGAGGGGACACTGCTCCCCAAGCCTGAGTGTGGTGTTCTGTGGGGGAACCTCTCTCCGCATCAAGAACCCCGCCTATTTCTTTCTTGTTGGCAGAGTCTGCGGCCCTGATGGAGTTAATAAGCGACAACTTGGAAACTGTATTAGAGATGACTTTAAAAAGTCATAAAAATGCACAATTTTACTAACATGATATTACAGCTGCTAAAAATAGCCCATGACCATTGGTTAGCTCAGCGCAATAGATATCCCACAGCCTAATTTAATCGCTGGCGGAGGGCCACGCAGTCCCAGACAGGATCGGGATCAAACTGGGGGCTGCTAAATATAGAAATATAAATTTGGGTTTGTTTAGAATCATTTGAAAAGCGAAAGGACACATAAGCCCGCACGCAGCATGGCAGAATAGTCCAGAGGCACGCTCTGTGCTCTCCCCTCCTCGCCTTGCACTGGGGTCTGCTCCCCACCCAGCCCGGCTTTCAGCATCTCGGTGGAAATGTCAGATGAGCCCGGTGCTTGACAGTCACAGGAGACCTTTGAAGCCATCTGGACTGGAAATAGATCCCTCTTCCAGATGCAATACATTCCCAGGGGCCCGCATGACCCGGTGGTTTCAAAGATGACTGTGCAACCTCGTGGCCCTCACGCTCTCTGACACGTTTTTGCACCTTTTCCATCCAGTTGTGAGAATGCGTGTCTACAGCTTTGCCTTGAAGATTCATCCGGAGTCAGGGGAGTAGGGTCCTATAGGGCATGGTGCATGGGAAAAGGGGATAAAGAAAATGCTTCTTTGCAGCCATTGCATCCTACACATCCCTCTTGTTCGATATTTATGGCCAGAAGGTACCTCAGTGTGCAAGCACACCTACCCAGAGGAGCTTTGCTTACTTAGGTCAGATTCAAGGGCGTGCCGACCAGGTGTGGAAAGGAGACGGGGCGGCTCACTCATCTGACTGTTTGGGCCGTTGCCCCTAAAACACCGAGGACATCAGGGAGAGTTAAGGGCTCTTGAGGACACAGGACAAGTGACCAGTGTTACCAAACCAGAGTGTGTTCAAGTGGCTTTCAGGGCCTTGCAACCGGCCCTCTGCTGCCTCTCACGTTCTGTATGACTGCTCTCCTCCTTGCCCACAGTGCACCTAGCACGCCAGCCCCTTAGCTGTCTCTCAGACATGCTGGATCCTCCCGCCTAGGCCTTTGCCTTCCTACCTGGTCTTTGAACGTCACCTGTGCCGAAAAGTCTCCCTGAAGCCATCACCACTACTGTTATATTCCACCCCCTCCCTGCTGGACCTCTTTGATAGAACTCATTACTACCTGCTATAGATCATATATCAATCATATCA
Organism: Myotis myotis; assembly: GCF_014108235.1. NCBI lineage: Eukaryota > Metazoa > Chordata > Mammalia > Chiroptera > Vespertilionidae > Myotis > Myotis myotis. The sequence goes on from NW_023416321.1 coordinate 44,061,156, forward strand.
TCTCATCATATATCATATCATATCATATCATATCATATCATATCATATCATATCATAATCTTCATTCATGGTATACCTCCCCCACTCCAATGCTCAAGATGTAAAGGGTCTAGGAATATTTGTTGAATGCACAATGAGTTACACTTATGCTCATTCCTTATGCTCTGACTACATTTGCATGCAGATTCCATGAGGAATTCACACACGCATCCTCTCAGTACACTACCCACTGCTCCCATTGGACTGTAGCCACACCTGTGAAGTGAATCCGGGCTGAGACGCAGGCTCTGAAGGAGGCAGGCTACACCTGGAGAGGAAGGCCGTCTGGAGGAGGAAACCCTTGAGCTGGCGACTCCAGCGCAAGAAGCGTGAACTCGGGAAGCGAAGGGAGCGAGCACTCAGAGGAAACAGCACATTCCCATCGCTTCTGACTACCATGGCACATGTTCCCATTCCCAAGTTTGGGATAAGTCTTCGCATCTCACACCACTTTTGGGCAGGTGGCCGCCCTGCCATATCGTCATTGCTGGGCACGTGAGAATTCCGTTGTTGCCTATGATGGCGTAACTGGACCATGATTTAAGAGCCACTTGAGCAAAGAATGTACGTCTTGGTTGTCACCTGACAACCTTCACTGACACCTTCTGATGAGACCAAGAAAGTGCCGACATCAAAAATCGCAGAATGCATGTCCGAGGCTGGAAGAAAATATTGGAGACAACAGGGAGCCATCGTAAGAAACCCAGAGTGGCCGGGACTCCTGGAGGGCATGGCAGATGCAGAGGCGTGGAGGACGTGATGAGTCCGAGGAGAGAAGCGGTCCGAGCGCTCCACACGAAGAGGCGTAGGAGGGCCGTGACCAGTCAACCCAGCAGGTGGTTCCAGTCTTACGCAGGCACAAGGGCAATGCACAGTTCAGTCCCACGTCTACAAAGCCGAAAGAACTCTTTTCATGAGGATAAAGTAACAATTGTGAATGGTAAGAAAGCCTCATGTCCACACTCACTGGCAGGGATATTTATTTCAAAAAGTTATAAAATAGTGGTTTGTTTTAGAATCAGCGAGATCTTGGATTTGAGGCAACACAGTAAAGTGAGTTTGAAGATCTGAGAGAACAGCACCAGGTGACAGGGACAGGTGGTGAGGGGCATCCAGGTTTAGGGGGTCTGGGTAGGGGAGCGTGAGGCACTCTGGGAAGGGCCAGCTTCTCGGAGATTGAACTAATGGGCTATTTTCTGCAGCATCAGTGCACTGTCATCGAGATAGCCCTCCGTACAGTTTAAGCGTAAGAATTACTTTACTACTGACACTGAGAAAAAACACATGGCCGATAGACACAACGCTGGCTCTCCAAATTACCCCAAATAAATAAATACCAGGATGTTAAAGGCACCCCCGGGGAAATATAGGGAAGAGACAAGGCTGGGTTTTGTTAACATCTGTGGGCTGGGAGAGGAGGGGAGCCGTCTGCCCGAATACGTTTGGCTGTCCAGGTCATTCAGCATTTGAGAGCAGTAAATGGAATCGTGCAAATTTGTTTTCTCATGAAAATGTCAGCTTGAGCGCTTCAAGTGAGTAATTCTTTTCTTACAGCCTGAAAAAGAAGCCCGTTTTATGTTGGTGCCCTCGGGACGCAAGCGGCTTTTTGCTCCTGTTCCATGTTTCCATTTTGCTGGAAGCCTTCAGATCTGCTTGAGCAGAGGGCTGCCATGCCTTTCCAGGGGGAGGAACGAGAGGCTGACGTGCGTGGCTGAAGCCAGAGCTGTCCGCCACCTGCATGGCCTCCAGGGGGTGGGGTGGGTGCTGGCTTCCCCTCCGCCTGTTCCCAGGTGAGACCTGTGGCCCACAAATGGCTCTTGCTTTGCGAGACATGTTAATAGGATGGCGCCCGAAGGGGATATGGCTGCATAATTCTTGTTAATAAATGCCTTGTCTGGTTACCTCATGTTAATTATTCACTAGGCGAAGACAGTGGTCAGATCTTGTTTGGGCTCAAGCCTGAAAATGACTTGGGGCTTTTGTTCAAATGCTCCATTTGCTTCTTCTTTCAGCCTTCCCTCCCCCTTCCCTTCCTCTCTCCCCTCTCCCTCCCCTCCTCCCCGTCCTCCCCGTCCTCCTCCACCTGCTCTACTCTTATTTCTCATCCAAGACTAGAACAGAGACCAACATTTACTTGTCTGGCTCCCAAAAGAATGACCAGTCATTGCAGCTGGAAAAGATGTCGGAAATCGCAGAAGTGGCTGACTTTCTAGGAGCCTGAGCTCACCTGGTGCCGTCTGCAGGGCGGATGGGAAGGCCTGGGGGTGGGCTTTGCCCCTCCCTCTCCGATTCAGCCACAGTGGCTGGGTTTCTTTTCCTTTCCACGTGCCATTTCTGTGTCTGGTTTTGTAAGGAGTAAAGGATCTGAGCCTGAAAACTGCTCCTGCCAGTCAGGCTTCTCATTCGCAGATGAGGGCCCTGGAGTCCAGAGAGGCAGTGACTTGCCTGGGATACACAGCTTCTAGGTGAGGGAGTGGGACCCGTAGAGTATTTCCGTACTCCGCCCCGGGTGGAGAGGAACCATCTGAGAAGCAGAGGTGGGAGCGGGGGGAGAGGAAGGAAGGGGAGCAGATGCATCTTTTGAAACACCTCCTGGGCCATGGGAGATGGTATTGCCGAGTGGTCCCTGAAGACAACAGCACAACTGCTGCCGGCCGGAGGTCTCTCTTGTAATCGGATGACAACAGGTGGAGCCTGTTACCGAGGCTGCAGGGCATGTAATTTCCCACTTTTACTGTAAACAAAGTTTTCTTCTCTATACTTTTGGTTTCTGGGTGAGTTTCAGGGAGGGATTTATGGAAACGCACACTGATTTTACCATATTTCCCAGGGGTGTGAATTTTATATTTAGGGTGGAGTCATACTTAGGTCTATTGACCTAGAGAAAGTTAAGTGAATCGTTAGAGGTAGATAAAGATGTCCAATATATTAATTTTTTAAAGCACTGCCTCTGTTGTTTTATTAAAACAGTACAAATTGCTTGAGAGTTAATATAGTATTGTGGTAAGGGTTTCTGGAAAGTTACTTCTGCTCCTTGCTAGCTGTGTGACATTGGGCAAGTCTCTTAACCTCTCTGAGTCTCTAATTTCCTCCTCTGTATAACGGTGATGATAACAATACCTTCCATATAGGGTTGCTGTGTGGATTAAATGTGTTTATGTGAAACCTTTACAACAGTGTCCAGCGTGGGATTCATTGTGCTTCACAGATCTGAACATTGGTATCTCTCAACAATGCCAGACAATTATTGGTCTGTATTGCTTAAGTTTGTCTCTTTGCCATTCTGTTGGGCCTTTTTTAAGACTTAAAAGCATGTCTTTTATGTTTCCACTAGAGACCCGCTGCACGAAATTTGTGCAAGAGTAGGCCTTCCTTCCCCTGGCTGCCGGCACCGGCTTCCCTCTGGCACCTGGGACCCAGGCTTCCCTTGCAGCCCCAGCTTCATCTGGAAGGTCGTCCGGAAGGACGTCTGGTCTAATTAGCATATTACCCTTTTATTATTATAGATGTCTTTGTCTCTGGAGGGTCTTCAGGATAATTTCTTTGGTTCTATTCTTCAATTCACTGACATTATGATGCGCCAAGTCCAGGATGTTTCATAATCCATTTGTGATGGAGACAACACTTGTACATGATAATGTATCCTCTTATTCTCTGTGTCAGTAGTTTTGTAGTTGGACACATGGATGCTCAGCTCTATGGAATTTCCCAGAACTCTGCAGTTGGATGTGGACATGTGACAAGGTCTTTGATGGATGTGAGTGAAGTGATGTGTGTGTGTGTACCACGTTAGCACAATGGCTGTGTCTCTGCCACACTTTTTCTCCTTGTGAGCTGGTCAAACACAGCAGATTCATAAACTGGCACTGGCGTGTGCCGGGAACCAATTCCAGCATGTCATAATTTCAAGAATTTCATCAAAAGGTTGATGAGACTTGGGGACTCAACAGGGTTGAGTCACACATGTAGTCACCTGTTGGGAATGGCTAAAGGCATTTCCCCAAACCTGAATAGGAAACTGATTGTGGCTGCCAGACAGTTAAAGGACATCTTAATCTACATGTTATTGCCTCCTACTGGCCAAACACCTGTACAGCCGTAGGCTATTCCTCAAACTGACAATGCTTCTGTACCCTTTGAAGTGTATTATCTCCACCTTGCCTTAGGACAAATTGTGTTAATAAAAGCAAGGGTCCTAGACAAGGAGGGAGTCTTCAGTTCCTTTAGCTGAAGGTCCTCTGACCCCCAATGCCTTTCAAAATTATATCTCATCTCCGGACTCTTTATTAGTCTCTGGACTCTTATGTCATCTATGCACAGCGCCTTTTCCAGATTCCTAAACACTTCTTGATGCTGGGACAAGAACCCCAGCAGGCGTGCAATGGGATTTATTAAAAAATATAGAGAAAAGCATTTAGACACTTTGTAGCAGTTCAGCATTGTCACAATATCCAAGCATGGAAACATTTTTCTGGTAATTTATTTTTTTGTATTTTACAAAAGCAATGTTTCAAAAAGGATTAGAAGAAAAATTTTCTGTTCTTGTGACCAGATGAGGTTAATGTCCTGAGGGATGGCTGAAAAATAAGATGGGAAAAAACCTGTATTCCTGAATGATTGCCTGGAGCAGGGTTGCCTGCCCACCTGGGATGCTCACCTCAGTCATTACATAAGAGGGTGTAAAACCACCCTCTACTTTAACTATTGAATTGTTGTTAGATCTCTTCCCGTGGTAGTCAAGCCTCACCCCATTGCACGTGCATCATGTTTTTAATTCCAACTATTACACACTTTACTTCTAGAAATTGTGATTGGTTCTTTTTCAGATATCTCTGTTTTGTTATTTTTAATATAGATTCTTGGGCCATAACCGGTTTGGCTCACTGGATAGAGTGTTGGCCTGCAGACTGAAAGGTCCCAGGTTCGATTCCGGTCAAGGGCATGTACCTGGGTTGTGGGCACTTCCCCAGTGGGGGATGTGCAGGAGGCAGCTGATCGATGTTTCTCTCTCATCAATGTTTCTAACTCTCTATCTCTCTCCCTTCCTCTCTGTAAAAAATCAATAAAATATATTAAAAAAAAATAGATTCTCAGGAGAAACCAAGATGGAGGCATAGGTAAACACCGGAGTTTGCTGCCTCACACAACCACTTCAAAAATACAACTAAAAGACGGAATAGACATCATCCAGAACCACAGGAAGGCTGGCTGAGTGGAAATTCTACAACTAGAAGGAAAGAGAAAAGCATACCGAGACTCAGAGGAGGCGCAGTGCGGAAGTAAAATACTAAGGTGCGGAGGTGCATGAGGAGCGGGCTGGCGGCTGAGGGCTCGGTTATCGTTTTCAATTGGGAGGGAGTCTCAGGCTCTGAGCTCCAGTTCTGGGGGAGTCTCTAGGGACCCAGACTCATACGGGAGAAGCGGGACTGTCTGGCATTGGTTGGAACTCAAGGGCAGCTTTCTCTCCGAGGGGCTGGCAGCGATTACTGGGACATTGAGAAGCAGAGCCTCTGAGGGCAGGATTGAGAGCAGCCATAACTGCCAACCCCTTCCCTGTTGATCCCTGGGACCTGCCCCACCCTGCAGGGAGGCTTTTGCTGGATAGCCTCAGGCAAAGGCTGGATTAGCACCTCCCTAGAGATCCAGGAGCCAGGAAACCTAGAGGTCAGAGTGGGACCATCCAGTTTGCAGCTCTGTGGAACCATAAAGGACACACTCAGGGGGCAGACTCAGTGAGCACCAAAGCCCCATTGAAGCAAGTCTTGCCTCAGAGGGGTGTCTCCAGCACGGAAGTTCTCCCACTGCAGACACAGCTGATTCTCATAGCCAATTGGCCTGGAAGTCAATTCCTCCCAGTGATACCTACAACAATCAAGGCTTAACTACAACAAGACTGTGCACAAAGACCACAAGGGGGTGCACCAAGAGTGTCTTCCTCAGGTAATTGGGGAGGCTGAACCACTGGGCCCTAGAGGACACTTAGCACAGAAAACCACTTTATCAACACAGGGAAGCATAAAAATGTGAAGACAAAGAAAAAGGACACAAATGACAGAAATGGAGGAAAGCAAACTACTGGATATAGAGTTCAAAACCACACTTTTAAAGTTTTTCAAGAATTTTCTAGAAACTGCCAATAAACTTAATGAGATCTACAAAAAATCTAATGAGACCCTCGAGGTTGTGATAAAGGACCAACTAGAAATTAAGCATACACTGACTGAAATAAAGAATATTATACAGACTCCCAACAGCAGACCAGAGGATCGCAAGAATCAAGTCAATGATTTGAAATATGAAGAAGCAAAAAACACCGAACCGGGAAAGCAAAATGAAAAAAGAATCCAAAAATACGAAGATAGTGTAAGGAGCCTCTGGGACAGCTGGAAGTGTACCAACATCCAAATTATAGGGGTGCCAGAAGAAGAGAGAGAGCAAGATATTGAAAACCTATTTGAAGAAATAATGACAGAAAACTTCCCCTACCTGGTGAAAGAAATAGACTTCCAAGTCCAAGAAGCACAGAGAACCCCAAACAAAAGGAATCCAAAGAGGACCACACCAAGACACATCATAATTTAAATGCCAAGAGCAAAAGACAAAGAGAGAATCTTAAAAGCAGCAAGAGAAAGAAACTCAGTTACCTACAAGGGAGTACCCATACGACTGTCAGCTGATTCCTCAACAGAAACTTTGCAGGCCAGAAGGGAGTGGCAAGAAATATTCAAAGTGATGAATGCCAAGAACCTACAACCAAGATTACTTTATCCAGCAAAGCTATCATTCAGAAGTGAAGGTCAGATAAAGAGCTTCACAGATAAGAAAAAGCTAAAGGAGTTCATCACCACCAAACCAGTATTATATGAAATGCTGAAAGGTATCCTTTAAGAAGAGGAAGAAGAAGAAAAAGGTAAAGATCCAAATTATGAACAACAAATACACATCTATCAACAAGTGAATCTGAAAATCAAGTGAATAATCTGATGAACAGAATGAACTGTTGATTATAATAGAATCAGGGGCATAGAAAGGGAGTGGACTGGCTATTCTTGGGCGGGGGGGAGGGGTGAGGGGGGTGCGGGAAGAGACTGGACAAACATCGTGCACCTATGGATGAGGACAGTGGGTGGGGACTGAGGGAGGAGGGTGGGGTGGGAACTGGGTGGAGGGGAGTTATGGGGGGAAAAAAGAGGAACAAATGTAATAATCTGAACAATAAAGATTTAATTAAAAAAAATAAATACATAAAATAGATTCTCATTCTTTGATCATATTTGCAAGCCTTGGTTGTTTTTCAACTATTTCAATATTTGTGAAAATAAAGTCTTGCTTCAGAACCAAGTTCCAACAGATAGGAACTTTCATTTTTTTTTAAAAAATATGTTTTATTGATTTTTTTACAGAGAGGAAGGGAGAGGGATAGAGAATTAGAAACATCAATGAGAGAGAAACATCGATCAGCTGCCTCCTGCACACCCTCTTCTGGGGATGTGCCTGCAACCAAGGTACATGCCCTTGACTGGAATTGAACCTGGGACCCTTCAGTCTCCAGGCCGATGCTCTATCCACTGAGCCAAACCAGCTAGGGCCAGATAGGAACTTTCAAACAGAGGTGACAAATCCCCACATGCAGCTATTTATCAGGGATTTCTGAGAATTTGTTCTCAACACATAGATTCGTTCAACCACTTGGAGTATGTAACAGGACTAAGAGGGCAAATAGGAAAAGGTCTTAGTGAGAACGATCTCTTTAGGAAAGTCAACATTGAGAGCACCATCGTCTCTCCACCCCCAAGAGATGTACCAATGTTGACCCGTCTGTCCCTGGGACAGTGAGTGTCTGGGAGATTTGGGTTAATTCATTTACAAACTGGTTGAGAATATATTTTGTTTCTCTCTCCTTTTATTGGCTGTGATTGAAAAATCATAAAGTAGTGTTGACTGGTTTTCTAGGGCTTCTATAACCAAGCGGTACCACCGGGAGCCTTGACAACAGAAACGGGCTGTCTCGCTTCTGGGGGCCGGAAGCCAGAATTCAAGGTGATGGCAGTGCAGGTTCTTCAGGGGCTCCTGGGCTACCAGGCGTTTCCTGGCCATGGCTGCACCACTCCATCCTCTGCTCTGTTTTCACGTGGCCGTCTTCCCCCTGAGTCTTCATACATAGCTCTTCTCTGTGTGTGTCTGTGTCCACATACCCCTCTTCTTCTGAGGACCCTGGTCCAGGAAGGCCTCATCCTAATTACATCTGCAACAACCCTCTTTCCAAACACGTAAGGTCAGTTTCTGTGATGCTGGGTTAAGATTTCAACCCATCATTGGGGAGGAGGAAGGGGCACCATTGAACCCATAACATAGGGAGAGAAAGTAAAGGGGGTGGAGTCACCAAAGGGTGAGAAACCTGCCTCCAGGTCCTGTGTCTGGCACCTGCTCCTGCCTCCACAGCTGCTCTGGGTCTTATCGACTCAACACAGTCTTGGTGAAAACTTCCTTCTTCAAAGATCCTGACCTCAAACCTCCTACCTGCTCTGTGCCCCATTGTTGAAGGCTCCCTCCCACTCCCTCACCCCCACGTCATGCCCTGGTAGATGCCCTGCTCGCCTGCTCACCTTCACCTTCCCTCCCAGCCCCCACCTTCCCCACTGGGTGTGCAGACAATCACAGTCTGACCCCTCTCTCCCTCCACTCCCAACAGCACACGTATCTTGCCTCTCCGGCTTTGCTCCCAGCACACACTGAGCCTCACGTGGCCAGAAGGCTCGCCCCGGCGTTCCCTTCCTCCTGACCTCCCTGGTCACACCATCTGCTGGGCGCTGAGCCCGGGCCAGCTGCTTGAGGACCTGCTTCTGGGCTGGGAGCTGGGATCCCGGAGCCAGTGCTGGAGAGAGAAAGCTCTGCGGAGGACCTGGGCTGCCCACAGTTTCCTTCACGCTACATGGCAATGCTAGATGTTCCATTCGCCAGAGCGCAGGGGTTGGTGCTGGGAGGGGAAGGGAGCTGTGGGAGACATTGGATGTTAGGAGATCTCTGGGAGGAGTGTATGAGATTCAGATGAGGACCAGCATTCAAACCTCCTGTCTGATTAATCCTTTGTGTTTCTGCAAAGTCATTGGCAAAATGCAGGCCTAGTATGTTAGAGAAAACACACCAAGCTTTCAGCCCAGGGTAAGCCAGGAGCACTGACTGGCCTGCTGCAGACGGCCTTTCCCCGCGGAGATGCCCCCACAAGAGGAACGCCATGCCCTGCAGGACGGCGAGGACTGTGGGCTGAGTGTGGGGAGTCCAGGACATCCACCTCACCTTGGTTCATTTCGGTTTGCTTATTGGCAAAACAAAAAGGCGAGCCAGCCAACAAAAAGCCCTCTCAGCCTCAACATTCTGATGATAAAAAATTAACCATAATCTTCTAATGTGCATTCATGCATTGGACCTATTGGATATCTATATCCCAACTCAATATTTATGTATTTTTGTTGCCGGAGAAAAGTCCGGGACTTCTGATTTCTGTAATAGCACTCACTCTACCCCAATCCAGGAGAGAAACAGACCTACAAGTTAGTTCCAGAAAATTAAAAAACTGTAGGAATCTGGAGATGAAAACATCAAACTTTATAAAATTCACATCTTTATTTTTCCCCCCTAAATACACGAGCCAGTCTGATTTTTTTTTTTTCATCTGAACATGTTGTCCAGATATATCCTGATCCATCCTCTTTTGGGGAGTGCAGCCAAAAGCTGCTTCCTCCCAGAAAGCAATTCTCAAGATCAAACCAACTTTTTTTAATGATTCTATGTTGGACGAAGCATTTTGTTTGCTTGTTTTTGTTTTTAAATATATTTTTAATTTCAGAGAGGAAGTGAGAGGGAGCCAGAGATAGAAATATCAGTGATGAGAGAGAATCATTGATTGGTTGCCTCCTGTAATGCCCTACTGGGGATCGAGTCCGCAACCCGGGCATGTGCCCTTGATAGGAATCGAACCCAGGACCTTTCAGTCCAAAGGCTGACGCTCTATCCACTGAGCCAGACTGGCTAGGGCAGATGAAGCATTTTGGATGCTGTAAAAAACCCTTCAGATGTGAGGTGGTTCTTCTCATTTGCCCTACTTAGTGGGTTAAAATTTGGAATCAGTTTTTTGAAGATTCTGCACAACTGTACATGTGGGCAGGGCCGTTCAGAGTAGGGTTTTGTACAGCATATTCAATACGTTACAGAGTCTCATAAAAGAAGTTACTTGCTCTAAAATGTTATTGTATCTTGTTTAAGATACAGTATAGGTGTGCATCCACTAATAATTAGGCCAGACACTTGTGTGGCCCGTTTGGGACTTGGGGATCTAGTGGTGGCTGGGAAGCCGACGGGGTTGGCTGGTTGCTGTGGACGTTCACTGGTCGTGCACTTGGCTTCCATTTCTCTTCCTCTCCCTTCCAAATGGAGCCTGAGGTTCCTTTGGGAAACCTTCCACCGGCAGTGTGTGGCTGCCCTGGATTGTTTTTGGAGCTCCAGGGCTGAGTGCTGCTTGGAGCAAGCCAGTCCGGGAAACCCCATCGCCTTTGCCTCAGCCCACAGCTCTCCTCTGCCCACGGGACTGGTGTTTCCGTGGGACGTGGCTCTCTCTCAATCTGAATGAGGAAGCTCAAAGGCCCAGCTTCTTTGCCTCAACTCACAGCTTTCCTCTGCACATGGGACTGGGTCAAGTGTCTGGTCCGGGGAAAACCAGTGGTCCTGTGGGACGTGGCTCTCTGTGAATGTGAATGAGGAAGCTCAAAGGCCCAGCTTCTGCGGCTGTGAAGGAAGCACACTTGCGGGTGAACTCCATCTGGGGAAAAGGAAAAAATGAGTGAATGCAGAGGAATCTCGCAGGGAAAGTGGGGGCAGGGAGGAACAGAAGTAAACATACACAAACAAACATGGTTTGTATGCAAGGAAGTTAAAAAGGGTCTTGGGAGGGGTAGTAGAGGGGTAAGAACCTACCTGTGATCGGAGAGGCAGGGAAGCCTGTGCCGCAGACCCACCATGGATGCTGGGAATGAAGCCAAAGGGATTTCACACTCGTGTGGGAGTTTCCCATGTATCTTTGCTTCAGACTTCTGCTTGCATCAGATATGCACATGCCAGTATCTTGTGTTGTGACCTCATGGCCTGATCCCCTCACTGCCTTCCTGGCCTCAGGTACCACAGGCCTCATGTGTGTCCTGCTCACCTCCCTGGACCCAAGCTGGCTTGACCACAGAGGGGGATATGAACAAAAGAGAGAAATGCCTCCCGACGCACCCTAGACGCTGTCTGCTGGGAGAGAGGGAGAGGCACGCCCCCCTCGCCACCTCCCCTCCTGCCAAGGAATGTGTCTGGGATGGAGGACCAGCTGTGTGCAGGGTGCTCTGGGGCCGGGCCTCCGCTGGTGCTGCTGGGGTGGAAGACTTGGCCACTGCCGGAGGCCAACGGAAGCTGGAAAAACGATGGAATGAGGTGGGATGGTGGGGAAGTATGAAAAGAATTGGGACGATTCCTCCTTGAGAGGAGGTGGAGGCGGACCGTGGCACAGCAGTTTGATTTTGAGGAAGACCCTCTCCTTTCTGGGCCTCCGTTTGCTCCTCGGGAAAATGAAGCAGATGAAGTCTATGAGCCATACCACCACTCTCAGCCCTAAACGCTGTGATTCTGGGAATAATTCTCACACGCATGAAAAATATTTACACATAAAGTGGTGGCTGCTTCCGACTTCATTGCAAGAAAAGAAAATATGAGCTCCAAAGTGAAGTTTCTAGACCTTGGAGTTGCTTTGGCCATAGGAGAAAACAATGGCATTTATAATAGAACTGGAGGCCCAGTGCTCGAATTTGTGCACGGGTGGAGCCCCTCTACCTGTCTGGCGATCAGGGCTGATTGGGGCCACCAGGGCTGGCCACGGGGAGGGAGGAACCGCAGGAGGTTGGCTGGCCGGGGAAGGTTGGCTGTGGGAGCGCATTACCACCAGAGGGCAGCTCCTGCATTGAGCGTCTGCCCCGTGGTGGTCAGTGCACATCATAGCGACCAGTTAACTGGTCATTCGGTTGTCTGGTCATTCGGTCGCTTAAGCTTTTATATATATAGATAATCGCAAGAACCCACTCCCTAAGAATGTGAACTTGAATTGCATGGAGATGAATATGTTAGCAGGTAAATACCCCGACCCAAGGTCTTAAGCATAGCTTCTTTAACATGCTCACTGTGCATTGTTAACATTGTAGTCGTGAACACCCTTAAAAGAGGGGGTGACTTTCAAGCTGAGCAAGTGGGGTTCATGATGCTGAGAAAAGCAAAGAGCAGAATTTGGGAGAATTAGGTAACTTGTTTTTTGTCAATCCTCACCCGAGGGTATGTTTCCATTGCTTTTTAGAGAGAGTGGAAGGGAAGGGGTGAGACAGAGAGAGAGAGAAACATCGATTGGTTGCCTTCTGCATGGCCCAACCGGGGTCAGGGATCAAGCCTGCAACTGAGGTACATGCCCTGGTCCAGAATCGAATCCAGGACCCTTCAGTCTGCAGTCCGACGCTCTAGCCACTGAGCCAAGCCGGCTAGGGCTGGGTAACTTTGTGTGTGTGTGTGTGTGTGTGTGTGTGTGTGTGTGTGTGCGCGCGTGTGTTTATTAAGACAATGCTCTAAGTTGTAGGAGTGTGGTAGAAAGTGTAATGGCTTCCCAAGATGTTCAGGTCCTAACCCCAGGTGCCTGCGAATCTTATTTAATGTGGCTAAAGAGATTGTGCGGACGAATCACATCACGGGCTCTGTGATGAGTTCAACTAATGACTCAGGTGAGCCCAGTGCAATGACCAGGGCCCTTAACAGACGGCTGTCGGAGGTGCTCTGACACGGTCTGAGAGCCAGGCTTTGAGGCCTCAGATCACAGGTGGGGGAGCCTCCGGGGCCTGCGCCCTGCCTGGCGAGAGCAGAGCATGATGGCCACATGCGTCTCTGCGGGGCGACACCACGGGTTTTTAGATAAATTTGTTACCACAGCACAACGCCACTTGTCCAGACGAATACTGCGTCTACCTCCCGGGGTGTTTTTGAGGTTCTAATAATTCTTTTTTTTAATTGAAATTTTCTACATTTTATTTTCTTTCCTTTCAAACACATTTAAGTGCTTATCCTATGAAAAGAATTGTAACAGGAGTGGAGACACACTCCCTGAAAGAAAAACACCCTCAAGAGGTCCCATGGGGTCCCATGGCTGGTAGCCTGGGGAGGGTGGGTGGAGACTGACAGGTTTCGGGGGACAGGGCCCTAGGAAGTGATGTCAGGCAGCATGCATTCGCCCTGAAGGGTGGCACTCCTGGGCAGTGGCCCTTCTTCCTTTTAGCAGCGTGTGCTCTGCTCTGTGCAAACAGGAGGGACCCCTGACACCCAGCCTGGTCTCGCAGCCAGAGCTGCAGGTCCTTGGGGGGGGGGGGGGCAGGGGGAGAAGGGGCAGGCCGTGGCAGCACGCATCCGGATCTGGCTTACAAGCGCCATGTGAGGAAAGCCCCTTCCCCTCACCACTGCCCTTCGCACCCCTCCCTTCACCTCCCTGTGCTCAGGGCGGACAGCTTCCTTCCTGTCCCTCCGAGCTCTCCGAGGGTCCCTGTCTGTTGCCATGGCTCGGACTCCTTCAGCTCAATTCCAGGCCTTCCAGGGCAGCCCCTCCATGCTCCAAGCAGCCCGCGCTCCTCTGGCCCAGTCGCTATTCGGAATGCCTGGTGGTGAAAGGCTGCTCTCTGAGTTCCAGAAGGACAGCGAGCTAATCAGTGTAGCTCACCTTTGTCATCACAGGTGCTTGCTGATAGGGGCAGGGGTTCTCAGCGCGGCTGAGGGCAGAATCCCTGAGAGACAGCAACAACACCAAAACCAAATCCACAGCTCCGTCTCAATACAAAGAAATCAGTTCCTCCTTCCTCCCTTCCTTCCTCCTTTCCTCCCTCTCTTCCTTTTGTTTTTCCTTCTTTATTCATGTTTGGAGCTGGGTATTTGCAGTCAGTGAATCATGGATAGATCAACATTGAATTAACAATTATTTATTGAGCACCATCATTGTGCACGCACTGTTCTGGAGCTGGGCACATGGCCATGACAGGGACAGAGCAAGCCCCCACTGGCGGAGGTGCATTCTGGGTGAGGGTGAGGGGCGACAAGGACAGAGCAAGCCCCTGCGGTGGAGATGCATTCTGGGTGAGCGTGAGGGCAGACAGCAGGTGAGCCATGAAGAAGCAGAGCCATTTCCGAGAGTGAAACGTGCTGTGTGTGTTGGAGAGAGACTGAGGGGTGTTGCTAACTTAGTACAGAAGCTTCTGGAAGGCTCACTTGTCCTCAGAGGGCCTGCAGTAACCATCAGGAACTGTCTGGGGCAGAGACGTCAAGGCCGAGGGAGCTGGGAGTCAGCCGTCCCCAGACAACAATCTGTTTGACACATTTCAGGAGCAGAAATTAAGGCCACCGAGGCGGGAGGAATCAGCTGAGTGCCGAAAACCAAGCTGGCGAAGGAACCCGTGGGTGTATTTTCAGGGGCAGGCTCGCTGGGAGAAGTCATTTGCTTTGATGGCAGTGGTTCTCCCCTCTGGCGCTGGAAGCAGACCTCCTGCTCCCTGGGCTGGCCTGTCTGCAGCCGGAGCAGAGGGGTCTGCACACGGGCTCCTCCAGGGCCCTGCGCTTCCCGGGGTCTGCGGGGCTCACAGCCCAGGGGGGCCTGGAGCGCGCTCTCCACCTGCTCCTCCAGCCTGGAGAAGCGGGACTCTCTCCCCCAGAGAAGCCTGGGCCTTGGGGCAGGTTGATGCTGCTTTGGGCGGGAAGGATGAGGTGGGATAATGCGGGTGAGCTGGGAGCTGCGCCCCTGCAGCTGGCACCTAGAACGCACCACTGAAGGCTCCTTCCACTCTCTCCCCCCTCCACCCAGCGAAGGGCAGAGAAAAGACACTTCCCATCCCCAACCTGGGTCCCAGTGAAAGCGAGGAAATCGAATTGATCAATGAGCAACGTGTAACGATGATGACTTTCAAACCTGAGGACTGGCTTCTTCCCACCAAAGAGAACGGAAACACTGTCCTTATCTGACTCCCAGAATGGCTGGCTCCCAGCTTCTCTCACGGTAATCGCTTCCCAGATGTGGGCCAGGCCACCAGCGGGCCCTGCGCCTCCTTAGCAGCGCCCAGCGCCTCCAGCTCTGCCAACCGGCGGCTCCTGTCCCAGGGAGGGCTTGTTTATTTTGGGGTGGGGGTGGGGTACACATGGGATCTCTGCTGGATTCTGCATGTTGCCCCCTAGAGTGAATACTTCTCCCCAGTTGAGTATTTTCCTGCCTCCAGTTAAAATTATTTTTGGAAGCACGTTGCCTGGAGCAAGTGGAATTCCAACAGCATCTCTCCTCAGTTTGTTGCTCTGGGTCTCACTTTGCCAAACCACAGTCCCCTCCCCTCGAGCTGTGAGACATCCGGGCAGCACCCCCTCCCCAGCTGCTGAGCCAAACGCTGGGTGATGGCCGTTCGTGTCTGTTGCTCTGTTTGACGCCTTCTTGCTGCGTGTGGTCATTTGCCTGTGCGGACATCAGCCACTGCTTGTCACGCAGGCCAGTGAGCTGAGCCGCGGTGTGGTGGGCAAGCCCTGGGCGTGGGGTCTGACACCTGGCCGGGAGTGTGGCTTTGCCACTCACCACATCCCTCCCACATCTTGGGAGTGGAGAGAGGACCTAGCCAACCTCAGCTGAATCAAGACCATGTGAGAATCAAAATCTGAGCGGTGCAAACTCGAAGCGCTCTCGGAATAGTAGGGTTCCTGGCTACAGGGAAGTCAGTGCGAGAAGGTTCTTAGCACTTGGTTCTAGCACAGTGGTTCTCAACCTTCTGGCCCTTTAAATACAGTTCCTCATGTTGTGACCCAACCATAAAATTATTTTCGTTGCTACTTCACAACTGTAATGTTGCTACTGTTATGAATCATAATGTAAATATCTGATATGCAGGAGGGTCTTAGGTGACCCCTGTGAAAGGGTCGTTCGACCGCCAAAGGGGTTGCGACCCACAGGTTGAGAACCACTGTTAGCAGCTCCAAGGAGCCAGAAACAGAAAAGGGGAAGCTTGGAGAGGCCCAGGCTTGAGTTGGTGAAAGGGGACGGAGAGGAGGCAGCAGACTTTGAAATCCCTCTGACATCTCTGACTGGGGGGGGTGGGGTGGGGTGGGGGTGGGTGGGTGGGGGGGGGCTGCCATGTGGGCTGGCCTGGAGCACTTCCCCTCCTTCCCCCTCCTCTCTCAGAAACTGCTTCTGCCCTGCCCAGGGCCAGGCGGCCTGGGAGTCGGAAGGGTCTCAGACAGGGGAACTGGCCTCCTCTCGAATGCCTCCATCGTCCAGGTAGGAAATGATTGACAGTGAAATGGAGTTTAGACCATCTTAGCTGAGTGCATCGAGATTTCTGTGTTCAGAGAAAACAAGCGCAAATGACGATAGCATCACTGTGAAGAGTGGCCGGACCCTGAGACGTCATGGAAAGGGAGCGTGGCCTGGGTGAGAGGGTAGTGGGCCTGGACTGTGGGCCAGAGAAACGTGGTAGAAGAATAGCGTCCTTCAGAATTTCAGCCTCCAGTTTGCAAATCAGGCAGCGGAAGCCATTTGTCCAAGTTCATGTAAATGGTTAGTGACAAAGGTCCTGGGCCCCTGACAGCCTCGCACAGCGCTCATGGGAAATGAGAGGAAGTACATGAGCGCCTCTGACCCCTTCACAGCCGGGGCTGGGACAGCGACAGAAGCACAGCTGGGTCTACGGGCCTCAGGAGGTGGGGCTGGCAGGTAAAATGCAGGACACCGAGTTCACCTTAGATGGCAGGTAAACGTGAAGAAATGCTTAGTATAAGTATATTCCACACCTGTGTTTTGGGACATACTTATGCCAGACATATACTCACCGTTGATCTGAAATTCTCCATTGACTTTTGCTAAGCCTGACAGCGCTACGAAGGAAGACGTGCACGCTGACGGTGTTTGTGAGGCTGACCTGGGCCGCGTGGGCTTGTGCGGCTCCGCACAGAGGCCGGCCTGGGAGCTTGCTGGGAGTTCCTAGGACGCAGCTACCCCAGCGGCAGGGCCAAGTCTCATCGCCACGACACCAGCACAGTCCCATCGCTTCTTCACCGCCAGATGCTCGCTCGCCCTGGTAGACACAATACGGAGAGGTTTGGCAGATCTGCTCGCCGTCCTCTGGAAGTCTGGCATCTGGCATCCGTCGCTCTCGAGTTCATCGTGTACTGGGGCCGGATCTCCAACTCAGTTCTCGGGTCTACGCTGACCCCGTGCCCCTCTCCCCTCCTTCCCCAACGGGGCCCAGCACTTGCTACCAGCATTTTCAAGGATTCGGCCGCAGTCGGGACGTGCTTTGCATTTTGTTCATATTTTGGCCCGAGACGCTCGTGTACATACAGTTGTTTTACTTCAGTCTGCTGATAAAGCTCAGACTCTGCAGACTTCTTTTTCCTGCTCTCTGTTATGCAGGAAGCCCAGCAAGAGAATCGGGTTTTTTTGTTCCCTCTCAGAGCACAGTGAACGGACATAAATCCTGTCCGTGGAATAACACTCTGACCCCGTTAAGGAGATGGATGGAGAACAGTGCTTTCAAGCCACACTGGAGGCCCCGAGCAGGTTAGGGCTTCTTCGGAGAAAAGGCGCACTCACTGATTTGATTATTCATTCATTCAACCCACTTCACTGGCCCCGGGTGGCGCGGGGAGAGGTGAGCAGCCGAGGGACGCAGTAGCGAGAGACTTCGCCGCTCTGGTCAGCCTGCCTGGGTCTTGGCTCTGCTGCCCATTCGTTGAGCAGGTTTGGAAAAGTTGCTTTGTTTCTCTGCCACTCCATTCCCTCCTCTGCAAAACAGGATTCATACCAGCACTGACTTCATAGGGTTGTTGTGACAATGCAACGAGGGTTCCTGTAACTGCCTGAGAATAATGCCTGACATTTAGTAAGTCCTTCATAAATGTGAGCTCTCACAGTGGATGTGCTTTGATTCTGAAAAGGGCAGGTCCTGTCTCTGGAAGTAAAATGCAGAGTTATTGTTTGGCAGAAGGGCTTCTGAGTCACGGCTGGGGAGCCTCGTCCTGTGCCTCAAAGCCGTCATGATCATCTCGCTCCCCTGGCCAGCACTGGGTCTAGCAATTGGCCAAGGTTCAGCATCCTGGCTAATGAGGTACAAATAAATACCTTCTTGCTGAGACTTCTGGAAAATCTCATCGTCCTGATTAAAAACAAGAGAGAGGATGCCCTTTTGGCCTGGAACACGATTACGATGCTTGGAGGTGCAGCAGCCATTTTGTGACCCTGAGGTCACAGCACAGGGACAGAGGACAACACCCTAAGGGTAATAAAAAAGGAAGAACCCAGGTCTCTAAGGGTATATTCAAGTAACTCTATCACATCACCTACCTCTAGACTGCTTGGTAAGTGAGGAAAATGAACAGTTTTTAAGCCACAGTAACCACATTTTCCATCATTGGCAGCTAAATGGACTTTTCAATGATACAGCCATATTAACAAAAATGCAGTCTCTGTTTTCAAGTAAATCATAGCCAGATGCAGAAAAAAAATAATACAATGTGTCCTGGTACAATAAGATGAACAAGCAAAGAAGATGAGCTGCCTGTGCACACAGGACAGGAACAGCGAGTGAGGTACTGGGGTATCTTATCTATATATATAAAAGCCTAATATGCAAAGTGTTCTCTTGGGAGTTCGACAGACCAGGGAGTGGCACGGAATGAAGGGATACCCTGGCTGGCAGCTGGCAGCCACTAGGGACCCATCCATGCACAAATTTCATGCACTGGGCCTCTAGTTGGATTATAAAAACAGTTCTGCGCTCTACCGCAGACTCTTGACCCCCATGCACAGACCTGTTGTGCATCCCTTGGTTCTCAGCCAGAACACCCTTCTATAGAAAGGAGGAAAGTCCCCCTCATAATGACAGATGATGGTCACACGATCTTTGCGCTTCCCAGGCGGAGGCTGAGTCAGCTCGGTCTTCCTCCTGTCCCTCTCTCAGGATGCTGACCTTTATGCATGGCCTGGATCTTGCCTCTTCACTCCTTTATCACTTGCGCTGAAGCCGGCCTATCTGATGACCATCCCTGACATAACAAGAAATAGATATTTGGTCTCTGCCTCCCGTTCGGGACACAGAGCTCCTAAATCCCTAGGAATTTTCTGGGAGGTGTCTTTTCTTCCAATGAGGTGACTCCTAGTGAGCTCCTGAATATCTTCAGGATGGTGACTGGTCCCCAGAGAGACCAAGCCATGAGTTTCAGGCCACCTCCCATCCTCCGGGGAGGGAAGAGGATGGAGAGTCAGCTGATCATGCCTTCATGCTGAAACCTCCATAAAATCCCTAAACAGGGGCCCAGAGAGCTTTCGGGCTGTGGACACATCCATGTGCTGTGGCCCAGCCTTATGGGGCAGAAACACCTGCACCTGGACCCTCCCAGACCTCACCCTGGGCACCTTTTCACCTCTGTTCATCTGGTTAACTGGGAGTGTCTCCCTGAGTTCTCTGAGCCATTCTAGCAAATTATCAAGCCTGCGGAGGGGGGTCCTGGGAACCCTGACTTATAGCCAGGTGGTTGGAAGTTGAAGTGGCACCCTGGGCCTCGAAGCGAAGGCAGTCTTGGGGAACCAAGCCCTAAAACTTTGGGGTCCGCTCAGACTCCGGGTAGTGTCAGAATTGAATTGGCTGGCTGGACACCCAGTGGTGTCCAGGGAGACCTGGTCAGTGAGGGGAAGTCCCTCACTCATTCGGTGTCGGGTGTTATGAGTAGAGAAGAGAAAGACATGGGTTTCTCAGTTTTCCATTTTTATTTATTTGTAACCTGCTAACTGCAGCCGACTGCCTTGCTGGGGAGCCATCTGTGTTTGGTTGACCACAGAGGACAAAAGGATCATAGACAGGAAAAGGATGGGCTGGAGGCTGAGCCATCACACGAAGCCTGCTGGTGTCAGGGCTGGGAGAGGAGGTGCTGGAGAGGACACGCCCAGGAGAGGATACACCTAGGAGAGGAGGAGCCAAGGAGAGGAGGAGCCAAGGAGAGGAGGAGCCAAGGAGATGAGGGACGGGTTGCATCTGGCGAGGGTGGAGTGGCCTAGCGGGCAGCAGCATTGAGTGCCAGCGAGGAGCTCAGCATGGGGATAAGGGGCACCTGGCCCGGAGAGCCACCTGGGTTCCTGAAACAAGAATGTGGGATTGTGGGAAATCTTTTTGGCAGACGTGGGCAGGCGAGGTGTAAACAGTACTGAGAAAAGGTTTGCAGTCCGGGAAAGAAGAATCCTCAAAACCAGTTTAGAGGGTTAATTGGCTCCTTAAAGTCTGAAGTGGACCCGGGGCATCTGAGTCACTCTGGGCTCCACTTTGCTGGCCTCAACCTAAGTCCTGCTGACAGAATTCATCAGTGAGTTTCTGCTCAAACAGCAGATTGAAAAGTGTAACCATCAGCCAGGGAATGTCTTCGCGGCACAATTTATTTCCCCCTCAACCTGGAAGTGGTTTCTGTATCTTAGAGCTCACAGTCTGGGAGAGGGTTTCTCTCGGCTAAGTTGGCCTGTCTCTATTAAGAGAAAATCAATTCAAATAAAAAGTTAGAGCCCTGCCAGGTAGCACAGCTGGTTGGAATGTCATCTCTACACCAAAAGGTTGAGGGGTGAATCCAGGTCAGGGCACATATCCAGGTTTTGGGTTGGACCACTAGTTGGGTAGCCACAGGTGACAACTGTCCGATCTCTCTCTCTCTCTCTCTCTCTCTCTCTCTCTCTCTCTCTCTCAAATCAATAAAAAAATGTCCTCAGGTGAGGATAAAAAACAGTTAGAGATGTTAGGTAGTATGACAATTTGTACTGATTTAGAGCTTTACATGCATTAATTCTGGGAGGTTGGTACTATTGCGAGCCCCAGTTTGCAGGTGAGACAGCCGAGGCTCAATAGGGTTAGGATCACAGGTTAGGGAAGTATCAAGCAGCTGCTGAGTCGGGGGCAGCATCTGGATCCCAGCTATAGCACCTGGGGTCTTAAGCACTATAAGCGTATCAACCTCAAAGGCTAACACGGGCCAAATAAACGAGGCATGTGGCCCGAGGGCCGTGAGTTTGTCATGCTTGCACTATACTGTGCTGCTTCTCATTGTTTAGTTCAAATGGCTGGAATTGTAGGGCCAAGTCCCCAGGGCATATAACAGCCACTTCATAGTCTGGATGTTGCACAGAGATGAAATGGAACATTCAGTGGGAAATGTCTGTCCTCTACACCTGCGGTTACTGGAGCAGTGTTGGATTTCAGCTCCGAGTTCGTACTGTGGGAGTCTGCTCCAAAGAAGTGAGCTGGAGCCCGAGGGCAGCTATGTCCCGGGGGGATGGGGGGGGTGGGGGGGAGAAGGAGGTCTTTGCCTGCTAGGAGCGCCTGGAGCCTAGAGGGAGGAGCTGTACAACTCCCTTACCAACAAGTATGGGAGGAGGCAAAGCCCCAGAAGGGACATCATAACATTTATGAGTATTTTCTAAAACAGTAGAAGGCATGTTATGATCTGACTGACACTTAAGCTTTCTGTCTGTGAATGTCAGTTATATCTCAAAAGCACTGATTTTTACATTCAAATAAGCTTTGAAATTTTTAGAGTCAACAGAGGATTGTTTTATGAGAGATAAGGGAATACTCTGGAGCTATGAAGGAAGGGACAGGTACTGCTCATTGCAGGGCAGTTCAGGGCCTGTGGCCAAGGCCAGTCTGAGGACGCACATGACCTCCTGTGAAGGGCCCAGAGATCCCATTGGATATGGAGACAGTCTCGGTCAGGTAGGTTAATGCCAGCTAAGTGAGGATGAACTGCAGGGGAAAGTCAGGTTTACGCGGGAAGCACTCTGACTCCGTTAGGGCTATGAGTTCGAACATCTGGGAGGAAGGGCCTGGTGCTTTAAGTCACACTCAGAGGACCCAGAAGTCCTTGTTCACTGTACCCCGAGCTTGTGGCCATTGTTAATGTGGGCAAAGAGTCAACAGAGGGTTGGAAAGGTTTTGTTAATGAAATAAGTAGCTTCATTCAAAATCTACACCCACAGGGCTGTGTACAGATTCCTTTCATTGCTGCGTAAGAAAGAAAAATTGGGTGGAAAGAATACCAGAGGATATCTACACGGTCAGGAGGCCAGAGCAAGGGGGCTCGGGCTCCCAGCTGAAAGTCCGGCTGAACAGACCCCAACTTCGATGAGGAGCAGGTTCAAAATCGGCAAATTCACCCACAGCAGGAATCACTCCCATCTACTTCCCCGGAGCCAACGCAGCAGGCGTGGGCTCTGTTCCACGGATTCACATGAAATCAGCAACGGGCCCTCCTGCTCTTGTGGCAAGACATTCACCTTAGCCAGAGCGGAGGTCTCACCTCCCTCCTCTCCCCGCCGTCACCGCAGTCTTCCAAGGCCCCGCAGGGAGCGGTGTTGGCCAGGTCGCCATGGATTCTGGCCTTCCCTTGCTGCTGGTGCAATGCTCATTATTCGATGGTTCTGCATGTTTCTGAGAATCCCTGCTGAGCTGGGACTCAGTGTGCAGACGTCAGCTCCCAGCCGGCACCAGGCAGCTGTTCGGAGCAAGGTAGGCGCTCCTCACATTCCTAGGCTACACGCTCCTCTGAGCATTGGTCTGAGGATGATAAGCTGTGCTAAAAAAACCACATTTTTTAAAAAGGGAAGAATTCACAACTACCAAAGAAGCATAAGGCGAGCATGTTTCAAGGATTTTATTGACCTCACTAATGAATGGAGGAACCAGTAAGAGGGTAGCATCAGTTCAAAGGAGAACAGGAAGAGCACACGAGTGTTAGCCCGGAGAAATACGGAAGTGAGTGTGCAATAGGAGCAAGGCTGGCCGTATCTACAGACGATGGTCAACTACTGCATCTTATGCAGACAACATCCCTTTGTGTGTCCAAGGTCGAGTCACATGCGTCACATACCGAGCGGGACAAGGACCGGCACAGGTCCTGGCAGAGCAGGTAGCTCCGAAGGGTCGCCTAGTGTTTGATTGAAAGGACACGCATGAAGCTTTTCCCGCTCATCGCAAAGTCTTTCACAGTTTTTCCTGACTGCTGACTACGTCAACACGTGGGATTCAGGCAGGAATTGAGCAGCTAGGCTAGGCAATTCTCAGTGGCGGAAGCCTGCGGCTGTAATAAATGGGATCAGAGGGTTAAGGAGGGCGCCAGGGCCAGGTGTGTGCACAGGGGTGTGATATAGAGGGAATCTTATCAGAGAAGCTTTCGGGAGCAGTAGAGGTGGTAAGAAAGCTGCAGTCCTTGGCCTGGGGGCAAGTAAGATGTCAATTTTGATGTGAGAGGGTCAGGAATCCTACACTTTTCATGGACCAATTTCAGATTTGCCTTGATAAGAACTTGCCAAGGAAGAAAAGCAAAACACTACACTCGGTAGAGTAGTTAGGTGGTGGGTTCCCAAATGGGGGCTGATTTCTGTCCGATTTCCTTAAATTTTCATTCTTTAATGCTGCTTGCATTCGTTTAATGCTCCTGGTGTCCTGGCTTCTTCCCACCACCCTTATCCCTCCCAGCGTCCAGTGCTCTCACCTCCACCCTCCTCCCTCCTGGTGCCAGCTCCCTTCCTGCCACCTATTTGCTCCCACGGATCAGTTTCTTAGAGAACAGTCACACCTTTCGGATCTTACGAGCAGCTAAGTCATGGCTTGTAAAAAAGTGCTCGAAATCTCCCCGTGTCCATAGAAATAATTGTATTTCCCCTTGAACATTTTATTTAAGCTTCTGATTTTTGAAATAATTTTAGATTTGCCAGATGTTTGTGAAAATAGTGCGGATAGTTCCTGTGTACAGCTCGCCCCGTTTCTTGCATTTGTCTGATATATTTGTCAAAACTAAGAAACATTACTATCAACTGAACTCCAGACTTTATTTAGCTTTCAGCTATTTTTCCACTAATGTTCTCTTTCTATTCCAGGATCCGATTCGGGTTCCACACTGCAGTCGGTTTCCAGGTCTCCACAGGCTCCTGTGGTCCATCATTCCTCAGTCATTCCTTGTTTTATTGACTGTGACAGTTTGAAGAGTACTGACTATCTTGTTGAATTTCCCCCATTGGGGATTGTCTGATGGCTTCCCATGATTTGATTGTGTTTATGGGATTTTGGAAAGAAAACCATGGATATGAAGCGGCCTCCCCATCACATCACATGGAGGGAACATGACGTCACTGGTGGGGCGGCGAGCGGGGGTGGACCTTCATTACCTGGCTCGGGTGTATTGCCAGGTTCCTCCACTGTACAGTTGCTGTCTTCCCTTTTCTTCTTTATTTTTTTGTAATTAAATCACAATGTGATTTGTAATTTCCACCTCCACTCTCTGGAATGGGTTAGACAATTGCTTTTTTCTTTTTTTTCCATGAAAAGTTCTAAAGACTCCACTAATAAAAGCATCTGAGCCTAAAGTCTTTCTGGAAATAATTAAATAAAATTTCCCCCAAAATTTCTCTGCTTATTTATTAAAGTCATCTACATCTTCTAATGTCTGAATTTTTGGTAATTAAAAAAATAAAATGATCAATTTCATTGAGATTTTGAGATTGATTAGACAGTGTTTCTATTCTTGTATATTTGAAACTTTTTTTTCTGATTTTTAATACAGATGTGCATTTTCTTTACATGAGCAGAACAGAAATGCTCCATGTTTTGTTTCAGGTTGTTGCACATGTGGAGGAAGTGGGAGGGCACTCCACATTGGCCAAGCCTCACGTGTAAAGGCCCAGACCTGGGAATGAATGAGGTGCACATTGAAACAGCGAGGTAGAGACTTCCCGGAGCAAAGCACAATGGTGCCCAGGGGCCGATCCCGGCACTTGAATCAGGTCCAGGAGATGGTGAGCCGTTGACTCATAAGACTAGTTTATCCTCACTTCCCTTAGAGCAGCGGTTCTCAACCTGTGGGTCGCGACCCCTTTGGGGGTCGAATGACCCTTTCACAGGGGTTGCCTAAGACCATCAGAAAACACACATATAATTACATATTGTTTTGTGATTAATCACTATGCTTTAATTATGTTCAATTTGTAACAATGAAATTGGGGGTCACCACAACATGAGGAACTGTATTAAAGGGTCGGGGCATTAGGGAGGTTGAGAACCACTGCCTTAGAGCAAGCATGTCAAACTCCTGGCCCACGGGCCACATGTGGCCCATAACAAGTATTTTTGCGGCCCAGCCAATATAACAGTATGTAAGAAACCTTTTAGGCTTACTTGTGTTACGCTTATTAATTTGTGTAGTTATTCAGTGTCTTGTATGTTAATGTTCAAGAAAAAATATTAATTTTTATTAAAATGTTCTATTATTTTATGTTAATGATGACTCATGTATTTCGGCTCTTTGTATTCAGCATGTCTCTATCGAAATAAACCTACGTTTCTATGAACATTGAAGCTTTTGTCTTTTTGGGGCCCACATAAACTTACACCTTGTTTATTTGGCCCATGTTAGCCTTTGAGTTTGACATACTTGGCCAGAGGCTCTTTTTGTCAGGTGTTTGGCTTGAGAGTGGACAGGGAACGTCACACCCTGGAGAGAGTGCAGAATAGGCCTCCCCCCACCCTCTCCCACCCACACTATTTTCTGCTACATCGCACAAGGCCTGGTTATGCCAACCACACAGGACTTCCCACCAGTGTGAGCACTAGTGCCCTTTTGCATCATATACTAAAGGGAGTAAGTAGTTTTGGAAGTTTGGGGCAGGAAAAGTCATAGAATGTCATCCCCGGTGTGGGACCTCTGGCTCAAAGCTATCTCCCACTCCCCTCACTTTAAGAATATGAAAACCGTGGTTAGTTAAGCAAGACAAAAGCAATCTTCCAAGAGCGCAGAAAATCAGTGGGGACTCCTGGATTGAAATCCAGATTTCTTTCCTTCTGCAGGAGCACTCGTTCCCGATGCCCCATGGCCTTCTTTTGGACCAAACAGACCTGGAGGCCATATAGAGAGTCAGAGACAAGTTTGAAGGCACTAAATCCGGGGAGATTTTCACAGCCCAGTGTCTCTGCTGTGGCTGTGGTGGGCGGGTGCTCAGGGCCTGTCCTGGTCAGGCCACTCATGCCCGGAGGAACCCAAGAAGCCCCCGGCAGCACTGGACCAGCCCCGGGAAAACAGCACACCTCGGAGGAGGGGCTGTATCTCCTCTGTCTACTTCTGAGAAGCCTGGACATTCAGTTGGAGGCCAAAGCTGGGATGCTTGCCAGTCGGTATACACACTGTCTATCCTCAGGGATGAGCTTGAATCCAGGCTAAAAGGAGATTCCCTCTTTTGGTCCCTGTGTGTGTATCTTGAGAAGGATCCACATTCTTGGCAGGTCAGCTGTGCGATGTGTTTGGCGTTGGTGGAAAGGGCCGCTCTGGGATCCTGCAGGCTTGCTGCTTGCGACTGTCCATGCTCCTGAGGGGCAGGCTTGGACGTGGCCCTGCTGCCAGGGCCAAGTGTGTGTAGCCTGTTGGCTCGATCTCAGAAACTGATGGAGGAGAGGCTGACACTGATGGAGGAGAGACTGACACTGATGGAGGAGAGGCTGACACTGATGGAAGAGAGGCTGACACTGATGGAGGAGAGGCTGACACTGATGGAGGAGAGGCTGACACTGATGAGGAGAGGCTGACACTGATGGAGAGGCTGACACTGATAGAGGAGAGGCTGAGACTGATGGAGGAGAGGCTGACACTGATAGAGGAGAGGCTGACACTGATGGAGGAGAGGGTGACACTGATGGAGAGGCTGACACTGATGGAGAGGCTGACACTGATAGAGGAGAGGCTGAGACTGATGGAGGAGAGGCTGACACTGATAGAGGAGAGACTGACACTGATGGAGGAGAGGCTGACACTGATGGAGGAGAGGCTGACACTGATGGAGGAGAGGGTGACACTGAGGAGGAGAGGCTGACACTGATGGAGGGGAGGCTGACACTGAGGAGGAGAGGCTGACACTGAGGAGGAGAGGCTGACACTGATGGAAGAGAGGCTGACACTGAGGAGGAGAGGCTGACACTGAGGAGGAGAGGCTGACCCTGATGGAGGAGAGGCTGACACTGATGGAGAGGCTGACACTGATGGAGGAGAGACTGACACTGAGGAGGAGAGGCTGACACTGAGGAGGAGAGGCTGACACTGAGGAGGAGAGGCTGACACTGATGGAGGAGAGGCTGACACTGATGGAGGAGAGACTGACACTGAGGAGGAGAGGCTGACACTGAGGAGGAGAGGCTGACACTGATGGAGAGGCTGACACTGATGGAGGAGAGACTGACACTGAGGAGGAGAGGCTGACACTGAGGAGGAGAGGCTGACACTGATGGAGGAGAGGCTGACACTGATGGAGAGGCTGACACTGATAGAGGAGAGGCTGAGACTGATGGAGGAGAGGCTGACACTGATAGAGGAGAGACTGACACTGATGGAGGAGAGGCTGACACTGATGGAGGAGAGGCTGACACTGATGGAGGAGAGGGTGACACTGAGGAGGAGAGGCTGACACTGATGGAGGGGAGGCTGACACTGAGGAGGAGAGGCTGACACTGAGGAGGAGAGGCTGACACTGATGGAAGAGAGACTGACACTGAGGAGGAGAGGCTGACACTGAGGAGGAGAGGCTGACACTGATGGAGGAGAGGCTGACACTGATGGAGAGGCTGACACTGATGGAGGAGAGACTGACACTGAGGAGGAGAGGCTGACACTGAGGAGGAGAGGCTGACACTGATGGAGGAGAGGCTGACACTGATGGAGGAGAGGCTGACACTGAGGAGGAGAGGCTGACACTGAGGAGGAGAGGCTGACACTGATGGAGAGGCTGACACTGATGGAGGAGAGACTGACACTGAGGAGGAGAGGCTGACACTGAGGAGGAGAGGCTGACACTGATGGAGGAGAGGCTGACACTGATGGAGAGGCTGACACTGATGGAGGAGAGGCTGACACTGATGAGGAGAGGCTGACACTGATGGAGGAGAGGCTGACACTGATGGAGAGGCTGACACTGATGGAGAGGCTGACACTGATGGAGGAGAGGCTGACACTGATGAGGAGAAGCTGACACTGATAGAGGAGAGGCTGACACTGATGGAGGAGAGGTTGACACTGATGGAGAGGCTGACACTGATGGAGGAGAGGCTGACACTGATGAGGAGAAGCTGACACTGATAGAGGAGAGGCTGACACTGATGGAGGAGAGGCTGACACTGATCAGAGGCTGACACTGAGGAGGAGAGGCAGACACTGATCAGAGGCTGACACTGAGGAGGAGAGGCAGACACTGATGGAGGAGAGGCTGACACTGAGGAGGAGAGGCAGACACTGATGGAGGAGAGGCTGACACTGATGAGGAGAGGCTGACACTGATGGAGGAGAGGCTGACACTGATGGAGAGGCTGACACTGATAGAGGAGAGGCTGAGACTGATGGAGGAGAGGCTGACACTGATAGAGGAGAGACTGACACTGATGGAGGAGAGGCTGACACTGATGGAGGAGAGGCTGACACTGATGGAGGAGAGGGTGACACTGAGGAGGAGAGGCTGACACTGATGGAGGGGAGGCTGACACTGAGGAGGAGAGGCTGACACTGAGGAGGAGAGGCTGACACTGATGGAAGAGAGGCTGACACTGAGGAGGAGAGGCTGACACTGAGGAGGAGAAGCTGACACTGATGGAGGAGAGGCTGACACTGATGGAGAGGCTGACACTGATGGAGGAGAGACTGACACTGAGGAGGAGAGGCTGACACTGAGGAGGAGAGGCTGACACTGAGGAGGAGAGGCTGACACTGATGGAGGAGAGGCTGACACTGATGGAGGAGAGACTGACACTGAGGAGGAGAGGCTGACACTGAGGAGGAGAGGCTGACACTGATGGAGAGGCTGACACTGATGGAGGAGAGACTGACACTGAGGAGGAGAGGCTGACACTGAGGAGGAGAGGCTGACACTGATGGAGGAGAGGGTGACACTGATGGAGAGGCTGACACTGATGGAGGAGAGACTGACACTGAGGAGGAGAGGCTGACACTGAGGAGGAGAGGCTGACACTGATGGAGGAGAGGCTGACACTGATGGAGAGGCTGACACTGATGGAGGAGAGGCTGACACTGATGAGGAGAGGCTGACACTGATGGAGGAGAGGCTGACACTGATGGAGAGGCTGACACTGATGGAGAGGCTGACACTGATGGAGGAGAGGCTGACACTGATGAGGAGAAGCTGACACTGATAGAGGAGAGGCTGACACTGATGGAGGAGAGGTTGACACTGATGGAGAGGCTGACACTGATGGAGGAGAGGCTGACACTGATGAGGAGAAGCTGACACTGATAGAGGAGAGGCTGACACTGATGGAGGAGAGGCTGACACTGATCAGAGGCTGACACTGAGGAGGAGAGGCAGACACTGATCAGAGGCTGACACTGAGGAGGAGAGGCAGACACTGATGGAGGAGAGGCTGACACTGAGGAGGAGAGGCTGACACTGATGGAGAGGCTGACACTGATGAGGAGAGGCTGACACTGAGGAGGAGAGGCTGACACTGATGGAGGAGAGGCTGACACTGGGGAGGGGAGGCTGACACTGATGGAGGAGAGGCTGACACTGAGGAGGAGAGGCTGACACTGATGGAGGAGAGGCTGACACTGAGCAGGAGAGGCTGATGGCTGCTCGGAATGGCTCCTCCCCTCTGCTTTGTGCAGAGCCACAGGAACCCGCCTGCAGGCCTAGTGGTGTGTTCAGTGCCCGCTGGAATTCACTGTTCACAAGCTTTACTGTGGGAAACGCAGAAGCAAAGCCAGGCCATCTGTGCTGCTATGGGATGACAAGAACTTGGGGGGAGATCATTTGTTCTTTTTTCGACCGACCCCTAGGACCCCAGGGCGTGCTGGGTTGTCTGTCCCGCACTCCACCTGTCTGTGGGATACTGTGGTGTATCTGATTGTAGACCCCGGATTCTGGGCTCCTGGCATGAAGCCCTGACTAGATCTGGATTTCCCTGCAGCACCAAGTGCTGTAATGACTTCCGACGGCCCATCTGGAGTCACCTTACACTTCTGCTCATAAAGCAAAGAAATGACCCACCTTTGAGGGGAGGCGTCTGCCAATTCAGGGGCCACCCCAGAGGACGCACACCAAGGGAAAGATGCAGCCCCGAGTGCGCCCGCACCTTGTGGGAGCTGTGTCCAGCATCCTGGGGCGGCTTTCTGGAGCATGCACCACGTCCTCTCCAGCCTGGCCTGCCAACTTCACCTGGAGGTGCTTCTGCGCCCCAGGAATGCAACAGGTGGGCAGTGGCCGCATTGCACAAAGAAAACCCATGTCCTTTAGCAACATAGGTACAAACTGCAACGGGAAAGGGAAAAGGCATGCGATTAAGCAAACACTCCCTCTGATGGTGTGATTCTGAGCAGCTATACCAACAAGTTGACTCTAAACCAGGGGTCCTCACACTTTTTAAACAGGGGGCCAGTTCACTGTCCCTCAGACCCTTGGAGGGTCGGACTATAGTTTAAAAAAAAAACTATGAACAAATTCCTATGCACACTGCACATATCTTATTTTGAAGTAAAAAAACAAAACGGGAACAAATACAATATTTGTATTTGCATGTGGTCTGCGGGCCATAGTTTGAGGACCCCTGCTCTAAACAACCCGTCCCCCCAGCCCCCCATGCCCAGCAGCTATTATCTTATCGAGATAAGATAATTTAGTTTCTGTGGCTTCAGGAAAAAAAATGAGGGCCAGGATAGGGCAGGGTGGGAAGAGAACACAGGAAAAACGGGGAGAAATGGGTGTTTTCCCAGGCCTAGGCTGAGTCGAGCTCCGTGAGAGTTCTCCTCTGCTATATAAGTACAGGAAATTTCCCTGCTCAGAGCCGTAGCTAGCAGCTTACTCAGTCAACCAATATGTAAACAGAAAAAAATCAACAAGGTCTCCAAGTTCTCTTCTTCTGACTCTAATAACCTCTTATCTACAGTCGTATTTTTTGTGCCTCTCATAAGCCTAAAGTTCAAATCTGCACAGACATGTACATTTTCATGCTGTCATCTTTGGAGCCCTTTATCTCTTTATGAGCCTGCACGTATAAAATTCAAACGTGTGCAGAACCCTTTAAATTAGAGTTCGACGAGATCCTTGTTCTGTGTTCATATTTCTGTCACATCCGAATCCCAATATACAAATGCAACTATGAGACTTTAGGGAGAAGTATTGAAATAGTTAAAAAAAAGAGAACACCTAAAGTTACTTAATATTAATGTTAGAACTTGTAGAGAACACAAAAGAGAGAAGTTACAAAATGGAAAGTCACCCGTGATTCCATCAAGGTTTTATCTATAGCTATAAATCTCTCCTGGTGTCAGTCTCTCCTGGTGACAATTCCAAGAGAGATTGATAGTTATAGATAAAGATCTATGGAGATATCTCTATATCTTTATCTCTGCATATATTATGGAATCATCTAAAGTAGTCTTTTAAAAGTCATTTTTACATATTTTATTACAAACTTTCTCTTTTATTATTTTTTCTCTACCACATCTTAGTGTGTTAATGTTATTTCATCTTATAGAAATAACATGCCTTATTTAAGGGATGCTCCCTATTGTTATAAAATTTAGGTCATTTCAAATAATTCACTATTATTTTTTAAAAATTTTATATTTATTATTGAAAGTATCACAGGTGTTCCCCCTGCCCCACCATTGGATACTTCACTGTTATTGCTAGTGCCACGATACCATGATGACAGTCATTGTAGCTGCATTTTTGTTCATGATCATGATTATTTCCTTAAGATAAATTCCTTGAAGTAGTGTTTCTAGATCAAATGTATGCAAAAATTCTAAACACATATAAACATATTGCCTAAGTATCTACATGTTGCAAAGATTCCTTTTCTCACCACTAATCTGTGAGAAGGCCGATTCCCTCCTATAGTTGATGAGAACTGATAAATTATTTATTTTTTGCTAATATCCTGGGTTATAAATATTATATTATTGTTTTAATGAGCCCTTACTTGGTAAATATTGACAATAACATTTTTATGTTTACTGTTAATTTAATGTTTGTGGATTTTAAATGGCCTTTTCATGTTTTTCCATTTCTTAAACCACTTTGTAAATAGTCAACTTATTGAATCATCTTTTCAGCTGAATCATTTTTTAGTTTTTCTGGGAAGACAATTATCTAATCTTCAAATTATGGTAATTTTTTCTTCTCCTTTCCAATATTTATGCCCTTTCCCCTTAGTACATTAAGACCATTCCTTTGTCCTTTGCTTTAAATCCTAGGATTTTGTTGAGCTGGTTTTAATTCCCTGATGAGTTTTCTTCTGCATGTAATATGTTGCTCATTACCTCTATCATGTTTTAAAGTTTAATGTTTATATTTTTTATCTTTAGCTATTTTTTTCCAGGTTTCATATTTCCCCCCCTGTTTTTTTCCTATAGTTTTAAACACGCAATGTGCTCTTCAATCTCACTGAGAAGACAAACTGGAGATTTTCTGAATTTTCTCTTATTTTCTGGAATAACTCATGCTTTTCACTTATCAGTTCCCTTTTTTTGAATTGTTAGGTATTTTCATTATACTTAGTGATTTTTCTTTGTTCATTCTTCTGGTGGGAATTTTATGCTTGTCCAAAATGAAAAGTGAAGACAATCTTTATCAAACAGAGAGAGAGAGTGGCCCTAGCTGGTTTGGCTCAGTGGATAGAGCGTTGGCCTGGGAACTGAAGGGTCCCAGGTTCAATTCCAGTCAAGGGCACATGCCCAGGTTGCGGGCTTGATCCCCAGTAGGGGGCGTGCAGGAGGCATCCAATCAATGATTCTCATCATTGATGTTTCTATCTTTCTCTCCCTCTCCCTTCCTCCTCTCTGAAATCAATTAAAATATATTAACACACACACACACACACACACACACACACACACACACACACACACACCACAGAGAGGGTGTTTGTCCAAATACATTTGTCCTGATGGTGGGAGCACCCCTCTCTTAGGAACGCGCCCTTTGTGTTGACTGTAAGTTGTGGGATCAGAGAAGCTGGTTAACAATGACTTTCATGGCTTGCCCACCTCCTAGATGCTGTAACTGAGACTTGGGGCCATCAGTAGTGATTCTTTTGCTTCTGATGTCTCTCTTTCGTCTGTGTTCATGCCAAGGCTCCATGGACTTCCTTAGCCACATTCTTTCCTCTTTCTCCACACTCTCCACCGTCTCTGCTGCCTCATCCTCAGCTTCACTGTCTCCTGGATGCGTAGACTTCCCCCAGCCAGTGAGTCCAGCCCAGACATGCCTCCTGCAGGGAAAGCTAGGCATCTCCAGTGGGAGTTCCTCAGGTGATTTCACAGAACAGGAGCAAGAGCGATCTTATTACAGGAGGCTCCTTGGTAAACCAATACTCGGGACGTCAGGGAGACAACACCGCAGAGCCCTGGTGAGCTCCGCACCCTGCATGCCTCTGCCATGCTGTGAGCTCCCGGGCACCCACTGTGCCCACGACACTCACACTTGCCTGGGTCACTTCTTATTCTGCGAAATAATGAAATTGGAGCAAGGATTTTTGTTGCTACGAAAATGACATTGGAGCTTTGTAAAGAATTTTATAAAGTTAATTCAATTAAAAAATGCCATTGAATTAGATACGGGTTGGTTAACCATCAATCCCAGGACTTTTGCTTTGACCGCGATGGAATAACGAGTACCGGGTTTAACCTTTCACCAGAAAACTAAAAATCAAAACAAAATGTATACAACAATGGTTTTCAGACATTGGAAATCAGGGGCAGGACACGGGTCATGGCTGGGGAAATAGAGGAGGCGGAGCGAGCCCTGTGATTGGCCAGCTTACCGCCTGGAGAGGGCTTGCGGTGGGAGGGGCCCAGGTGAAGGCCAGGTGTCCCAGGTGGGACTGCAGGACACAGGCAGGCGGCATCACAGGGCACATGCAGCGGGCAGGGCTGCGCAGAGAGGAAGCGGCAGAGATGTGCACAGGGTGCCCCTCGAGTCTCAGGTGAGCAGCTTGTGCACATGAAAAAACACCCCCAAAGGTGGAGAGAGAACCACCGGAGGAGCAGGGGGAACACTGCCCGTCAGAGGGTGAGAGCTGCGGGGCGGGGGAAGGGGAGACAGCGGCTGCGGGCTCTCGCTTGGGCAGAGTGGCCACTGGGTGTCCTGTGTCCTCTTCGGAAGTAGATTTTATACTGAAGGGTGACACACCTGCAGCGAGTGCGCAGATCATCATGTGCTGGTTGAGTTTTTACTGCCACACGCGGGTAAACCAGATCCAGACACAGACAGCTCCCAGGGGCCTGGTTGTGCTGTCCGGCGCCGCCCCCCTCCCTCCCCCCCATCACCCATTGCACTAAACTCCTCCCTCCCCTCCCACCCTCCCGCCACCGCCCCATCACTTTCCCGCAGGGGCCCTCTTGCAGCCCTCCCCATAGGCTGCTGCTGCGCTTGGGGCTGACACTGACCAGCCAGTGACAAGCCCTGGGTGGCGTGGCCGGTGTCCAAGCTCGGCTCTCCTGGGGGCGCTGCTCGGATTCTTTGGAACACCCTGTGGGGCCTTCCCACCGCCCGGTTCCCTGACAGAGGCCTCTGGCTCGGCGGCTTTCCTTCTTCAGCTCCATTATTAAAGTCCGCAGGCCTGGCAGGCAGCCCTCCTCGTGGGGTACCGGAAAGATGGCTCCCGCCCAGCATTCCAGTGTCCCTCCAGCATGGGAAAGGCTGCACCCCGGCCCTGTGGCTAGGACTGCAGGCTGCCCGGGACCCCCAACGCCCCCTCCCACATTTCCCTCCCTGCTCTGCTCCTCGACAGACACACCTGCAGCTTAGGATGGGGATGCCGCTGGACGGTGGAATGCCAGAGTCGTTACGGAGAGATTTCCCTGGCCCTCGCCCCTGGCTTTGGATAAACAAGGGCCCCTGTGTATCCTGAGGCGGACACAGCCGATACCCACAGCTCTCCTCTGTCTCCTCATCTCCTTTTAGAAGGGAGAGAGGTGGGGAGTGTCCCCGGCCAGGGTTTAAAAGGTTTTTGGGATTTGTTCTACCCAGGAATGGTAAGGTCTGCAGAGATGGAAATGACCGCCATGAAAGAAGGTGTTTATTAAACTCACAGATCCCTGGAATCAGGAGGCAGAGCTTATGGGGCTACATGGGGACTTCAGGGGGCCACAGCAGGGTCAGTCGGGGCTATGGGCAAGAGACTCACTGTGGGTGTGGGAGTGAACAGCCAAGGCAGGGGCGGGCTCTGGGGCACAGGGGCTGTCCCTGGTACCCCCGCTCACCGGGTGAGTAGGGCAGGTGGCTAGAGTGTCACATCCTGAAACAGAAACAGCTGGGAGGATGACCTCTGGGTTTGTTTGCATTTGAGTGACATTCGGAGGGGCAATTGTTTACTGTCTGTAGGAATTAACCCCCTTCCTCGTCAGCGAAACCCCTTCCTGGCCAGGAAGCCCCGGGATGGTGGACGGGACGGCGGAGCACCAGCACACAGAAGATACAGGCTCGGCCCAGGTCCACGTGGCCAGTCTCACCACCTCAGATGTCACGCATTCTGAGGGAGGCTTCTGGTTGGTTCCAGTTCTTTTTAGCATGTCTGATACTTCATAAGTCTTTGACCCCAGTTTTGGGTCCTGGCTGTCCATTCTGAGACAACTGAAACCTCCCGCCTAACCTCCTGCTACAGAATTATCAGCCAAAACCACACCATAGTTCATACTACCTCACCTTCACATCAGAAATGAAGGAATTAGAAGTTAGAGGCGCCTGTGCTGAAGTGGACTCTACCTTTCACTGGGGCTCACGTTTGGGTGATTTGGTTGCCAGCAGCAGTGCCTGTGGTTAATGTAAATAAACAGAAAGGGCCAACCGGGTGGCTCTGGAGTAGCTCATGTGGAAGGAGAAGCTGCCGCCAGGCTTCTGAAAGGGGGGCTGCTGTCCTTGGCATAGACGGGCTCCCCATGTTTTACGTGCAGGACTCAGATTGCCACAAGGGGAGCCCTTGGCCCGAGGTCGGGGTAGGGCCCTTCATCAAGACTGCGCCTGAAGAAAGGCTGGTCCCCCCAGGAAAGCCAGGTGCTGGGACTGAAAGAGGAGGGCGTGGGTTCTGTGTGGGGTTGGGGCGGTGGTGGTGGGGGTGGGGACAGGAACAGAATGTGGTGAACATGGAGCCGTTTTTGAATTCCATCTCTGCCCCATATTATTTCTGTCCCAGTTCCCCTGGGCTCCTGTGTTCTCACCTGTAACATACAGGGAGACGATAGCTACCTCCCATATTGCCCAAACAAGGAAATGAAAGTGCTAGAAAAACGACAAACCACCACATGGTTCAGCCCCATTCCTACCAACTAGGCCATTCCTGTCTCCAGACCCGTCTTACCCCGCAGAGGGCAAGTGTCTTCTCACCGCACAGAGGCCTCCGTCTGAACATACACACTCACAATCAAGCGTGAGACGCTGACACTGGGTGGGAAGGCCTACATACACTGACACTGGGTGGGAAGGCCTACATACACTGACACTGGGTGGGAAGGCCTACATACACTGACACTGGGTGGGAAGGCCTACATACACTGACACTGGGTGGGAAGGCCTACATACACTGACACTGGGTGGGAAGGCCTACATACACTGACACTGGGTGGGAAGGCCTACATGCTCTGAGAGGATGGAAATCCAGGCCTGGGCCCCCACGTGGAGTGAAGCTGGCGTGCGGTTGTCAGCATCCGCACCACTGGCTGTGAGTTACTGTGAGGGACGCACTCACCCAGACCCCCTGGTCTCTCTGGGATGCGCTGAGTGGACGAGCTGCTGCTTCCCCGTGGGCTGCGGGCCAGGCAGATCTTATCTGACCTGCCGCCACCCCTGCACAGCCCCAGGCGGCTCCAGAGTCTGCGTTGACAATATTCCAACGTGTTCGGCTGATGTGCCAACACCTATGGAAACCCTCGGCCTTGGCAGTGCTAGCAGTACCCTTTAGCGTCCTTGGCATCCGGGCCCCTCCTGGCAGGAAAGGGGCCTCGGCAGAGGCTCATGGCTCTCCGAGATGCCGCTGGGTCCAGAGAACGCCTTGGGCATTGTGAGGCTGTCACCCTTGCTCATGGCAGACAAGTACATGCAGTGAGGCCTCAGCTTCATCCTGAGCTGCGTCCTCTGCTGGGGAGCAGGCCTCATCCCAGGGAGCCCCTGCAGGAGGCGCTAGGAGTTGTGGGGAGAATTACCCGGAGGGGGTGCAAGGCCGGGCAGGCGCTGTGGCCTTCAGTAGACGCTTGTTGCTGGAGGGATGGGGCCATCCTGAGAACAGCCTGTGAACAGCCTGTTACTCTATCATTTCCTAGCCCAGTCCCCCGTGGGTGGGATGTGGGGAGGTGTGGCTTTCTAATGAGGGCTGTGGTCCTGCAGGAAACCCCACTCCCCTGAGGGCTGGAGTCAGCTCACACAGGGCACTGCTTTGCTGCTGGTGTGACACAGACCACGCGGCAGGCAGAGGTTGGCTCAGGGATCTGTTGTCACCAGACAGTTTATTCCACAACCGCAATCCCAGCAACAACACAGAGTGGGTAACTATTAAGGAACCAGCTCTGGGCAGTGGACTTCCCCACACCAGTCTATTCCACAACCAAGTGGCTTAACACAAGCACCATTTTGTTGGCTGTCATGGTTCTGTGGGTGAGGAAGGGGGCAGGGCCTGGCTGGGTGACTCCCGTGCTCCGAGTGGCGTGCCTCTATGGAGCCACTCGGGGATGTTGACCTCACGCTTGTCTGGTCCCGGATGGCGTCACCCACGTCCCTGGCACATCGGAAGGGATGGTTGGGTCTGGGGCAAAGCAGTCCTAGGCCAGCCCGGACCCAAGGGGGCAGCAGTGCTGGGCAGCTGTGGCCCACCAGGCCTCAGGCAGCCTCCAGGTGTCACCGCTTAGAAGAAGGGAATCCTGGTGAACACCACACCCTCTTTACTGAGGCTCAGGCATCACACATGGCGACTTCCTGTTCCCTCCTCCCAGTTCCATGAACTGTAGTCTGGACACGCTCCCTTTTACAGATGAGGAAACTGCGTCCTCAGGGTTCGGCATCTTTCAGAAATCGATTTTGAGGAATTCTGCTGAGGCAGGTGTGAGCTCAAACAATTGGCTGAATTCATGTAATCAATGGTGGCTAGACGTTAACCAGGCAACTAGCAGCTGGGCACAGAGACGGCCCGTGTCCTTCCCTCTCATTAAACTTCCCTCCTTCTCTCCCTCCCTCCCTCCCTCCCTCCCTCCGTCTCTCCCTCTTTCCTTTCCTTCCTCTCTTCCTGTTCTTCTCTTCTTCCTTCCCACACAACTTACCACACCTATAAAAGTAAAAATGCAAGTCGTGGGTAGTCTTATAAAGTCAGAGGCCCTCCTTTCCCGTGTCCTGTAAGCAGCCAGACCTCCCCCCACCCCAACCTTCAGGTGGTTGTGTTTGCACACCATGAGCCTCCACCCATGGCAGATGGTGGCAGTCACGTATCTCCATGGGATCTCAGGGCCTCCACATGCTGCTACAGCCCACCTTCCCACGTCACCCCTGCCACACCAGCGAAAACCAGACTCTTCACCTTCTCCAAGACTCCTGCCCCTGCATCACTAGTGCTATTCCTCATCCAGAAGGCCCCTCGCTGCCATTTTTAGTCTTCAAACCATCACCCATTGCTCGAAGCCGCACACACACTTCTGTCTTTCCAGGGATCTGTTTTGAATCTGGCAGCCGGCCTGCCTCAGTCTCACCCTGCTCTGTGTCTCACAGCGTTTCCTAAGTGCTGCTCTTACAGCCCTGCCCTCCTCACCCCTGCCTGGCACATGGCAGGTGCTGGCGACATGTGCGCACGTCTCATTAATTACTGAAGTTCAGAGACTAGGGTTTTCTCACCTCTGGGACCTTTCCTTAAAACCAGTGGCGCTCAATAATTGTGTGGCATTAAATGACAGTGGGGACCACACATCTTTCTTTCTTTCTGAAATTGCTTTATATAATCCTGAAAACATTTTTATAATTTTCAACTATTTTGATAAAGAGTCGTATTTTTGCTATTCAAAAGTAGACAATTCTTGCTGTAGAAGTTTGTTGAACAGATGGCCCATTGACCCCAGGCACAGATTAGCTTTATTTGAATGCAAGTCTGGCAGCTTCTACCACTTGGTGGCAGTGTGCCCCAATTACAAGACCCTGCTAAGGAGATGGCCGGATCCTGGTAAGTGTTAAAATTACAAACCAGAACTTGTGAAGTGGCAGTCACAACAGCCCATATCTAGATTCTATTTTAGGGACAGAGATTCTATTACGGTACCATACATTTAAATACTATCTAAAGTCAAACTCTTCGAGTATGCCACCATGTCCCTGACGAACGTGGCTTAATTTTCTTTTACCAGTGGGTGACGGCTGGAGAAGGAAAGGCCTCATGAAGAAAAGCCAAAACACGAATCACCACCAGCAGATTAAGCACCACCACCAGGCCTTTCATTTTTAGGACTCAGTTTTCATTGCAAAAGTGAGAAAGTTTTGTTAAGAATGTTTTGTATGTGTAAGATAAGGCGTTCATACATGACTGGACAGGTTTATCCCCTCAATGTGATTTGTAAAGTCAGTACAGAAGGAAAAATTCTGTGTAAAGTGATTGAGCTACAATTCTGAAAGGAACGAGGCACTTCCATGTCTGCCAAAGTCTACCCTACCCCCACATGCCCAGGAAGCATAAACTGGGAGCGTCAGCTGCAGGGCCAGGTGAGTGGGAGCGGGAAGGGAAAAGGGTGACTTTGGGAACAGGGGTCTGGATACAAATCACATTTTCTAAGCAAATGCGTTTGTCTTTGTACGTGCCCCTTAGTCATGTCACTAAGATTGCAACCAGACAAGACGGAGCTGTGTTTGACATCTGAAGGGGGTGTTGGAGATACCAAGACAGAAGCCGCAGCGAGATCCGAGAACTGGAGAAAGGAAGGCATGGGTGAGGAGCTGGCTTGTGGGCCGAGTGCAGACTCTGGTGTCCCCTTTTATGGGACACCCTTGCTGTTGCAGAGGGAGGAAGAGCTGCTTCATGGCACCTTTATTTGCAAACTTAATTTCTGAGCCAGGGTTGGTGGGAAGTCAGGGTTATTGGGGACACTGGGAGTGGCGGTCATTTAAGTTTTGCAAGGTTGTTAAGGACCTTGCTTCTTTGCATAGCAGGAGGAGGACATGGTTATGTGTTTGTTACTTGGA
Source organism: Myotis myotis (assembly GCF_014108235.1). Taxonomy (NCBI): domain Eukaryota; kingdom Metazoa; phylum Chordata; class Mammalia; order Chiroptera; family Vespertilionidae; genus Myotis; species Myotis myotis. Next base: position 44,101,492 of record NW_023416321.1, read on the forward strand.
GGAACTTGACTGCAGGAAACACTCTGGATGACTTTATTTATAATTAAGATTTATTTGTTTATAATTTGAATACATATGTTGTATGTGACATATTTTATTTTTTGAAAAGAATGTGTGATTCTTTTAAAAAAAATAATATTTTTAAAATTGATTTCAGAGAGGAAGGAGAGGGAGGGAGAGACAGAAACATCAATGACTGAGAGAAGAATCATTGATCAGCTGCCTTCTGAAACCCGGGCATGTGCCCTGACCAGGAATTGAACTGTGACCTCCCGGCTCATAAGTTGATGTTCAACCACTGAGTCACACCAGCCGGGCATATGTGATCTATTTTATAATTTTACTTTAACCATTTATAACTTATTGATAAGTAAGAGGGCACCTTTATGTAGGGAAAGATGGGATCTTGCAAGGATAGTGTCACTAAGACCATGGTGTCCCAGGTACAAGACCTGCTTTGAGCTCACAATCATTTAGAGTTAGGCTCCTTCTGCTTAATGGATGTTGCTTTGAAAATTGGAATTTTCATGACAGAATTTCCTTCCTTTTAAGGCTGAGTAATAGTCCATTGCTCGTATGGACCTCATTGTGCTGATCCATTCATCTGCTGATGGCATTTGAGTTGCTTCGACCTTTTGGCTCCTGTGAACAATCCTGCTAGTGAACCCGACTTCTTCCTGCCTTGTTTGGTAGATATGTTTTCTCCCAAAAGAAACATTATTGGACCAGGGAAACAGGATTGAACTTCAGGCAGGAGGAGGGAGGGACATTGACTGTCCCGGACCAGCGGCAGGTTCTCTCCTGCGTGTTGGCCTCCCCTTCACTCCCTCGCACAACAGTGCAGAAGCCATGAGTGTTCTCATTCGTCAGCCGTAGTTGTTCTTGCTTCAGGGGAGCTGGACTCAGTGGGTCTCCTTGTGACAGAGGCTGCTTGTTGTGGCACTCGAGTGATGTAGGCATTTGCAACAAAATCATAGTCCAGGAGATGAACTGGAGAGTCCTCTGGGGTCTGTGGTGGTGAAGTCTAACCTCGGCCATGAAGGGCTCCAAGCAGATGTGCAACGCATCTGAGAGAGGCACAGGCGGTAGAGCAGTGGAAGAGGATCCCCTCTCAGGAAACCCCAAATTCAGAATATGATTTGGCTTTTCTGAGATGGTCAGGCAGTTTGTCTCCTCCAGTTACGCCTTTGCTGTTCCCGTGTTCACTTATCAAATCTTTATCGGGGTCTATTGTGTCCTCTAAGAGGCATTGTGAAGAATATTCAAAAGATCTGTGACTTCATCTTTCAAAGCTTTTATTAAAGTGCAATATGAATGTGATTGAGTGCCAACTGTTCAAACTTGGCGACTTGGGTATACTGCAGACAAAGAAGTCTCTTGCAGATGCAATCTGTGAAAGCTGCTTGGAGGAGGGGACATTTTTTGGTTGGATTCCTAGGAATGCCTCTTTGAGTCTGTATTGGAATATTTCTTTATGAAAGACACTTTGATGATTTCTCAGATACGAAAAAAAAGATAACTTTTGACACAATGAACTAACTGCTAGTACAACTGGATATGGCAGTTGGCATTCATTATCTTGTCTTTTAGGTTTAAGATTTGATTTTCCCAGAATGTTCAGAGGGCAGGGACCAAGTTGCAAACTCGCAGTACAGTTGAGAAGAAACAGTTATGGAAAAAGCTTGCAAAGTGTCTTTTTTTTCCCCATCAAGTTTATATCAGAGTATTTTCTTTTCACCAGATTCTCATCTTTGAATCTTAATCCAGTAATCTTTAGGGAATTTAAGAAACTAAAGGGCTAGTGCTTCAGCAAAGATGTGACTGGAAGATTTTCAGGCAAAGCGAATTTTATAGAAAGGAGAGAAAACCACTTTAAATACATAAGGCATGGGTGGGAAGGGGGCAGTATGGGTGGGGAATGGTCAGTTAAAGATTCAACAGAAATGAAAAGAAGGTTAATTGAGATTAATTGGTTCACAGGATGCCCTGGGACAGAATCTAAAATAAAAGTAAGAGAACTCTTGCGTTGTATTTCCTTTTATACAACAAGAAAATGGTTTGTCTAGTCTGGAAGCCAAAAACAATCAGGGCATGACTGCCTGGGGAGGAATCCTCAGGTTAAGTGTCAAGGAGTTTAGAAGAATACGGAGGCTGGTGGATCCTAGAGTGTGAGACAGTGTCTGTCTCTAAGTGCATGTCTCTCGTCTTACTCAACCAACGTCAGTGTTGAACTCAGCTCCTTATGTATGCTGTCAAAGGAATTCGTTTAGTCCCTTATGTATTTGTTCAACAAATATTTATTGAGAATGTCCTAGCTAGTAGGCAATTTTTGAAGCTCTGGAAACATTATATATATGTGATAAAATATTTATTTTTGGTTGCAAAGTGTTCCTAAAGAAAAGAAATAAATCTGGGAAGGGGATTGTATCAGGACTGCTGCAACGAAGTGCTAACCACTGAGTGGCTTAAGCAAGAACAATGTGTTGCCTCACAGTTCTGGAGGCTAGAAGGCCAAGATCAAGAGGTTGGCAGTGCCATGCTCCCCAAGGGCACGAGGGAGGGATCTGCTCCAACCTCTCTCCCAGCTTCTCTGCCAGTTCCTTGGCTGTGGCAACAGAACTCCAGTCTCACATGCATTCTTTCTGTGTCTCTCCCTGAATCTCAGTTTTTCCTCCTTATGAAGACACCAGTCATATTAGGGCCCACCCCAATGGCCTTATCTCAATTTAATCATCTGCAAAATATTCCCTGGGGTTTAGGACTTTAACATCTTGGGGAGGCACAATTCAACCCATAACTGGGGTTAGGTAGTTGGGGAGCTGCTGTTTTATATGGGTGGTCAGGTGAGGCCTGCTAAGGTGACATTTGACTATGAACTTGAAGGAACCGAGGGAGGAAGCCATGCAGACATCTGCTTTCCAGGCAGTGGCCAGGAATGGAGAGTGCTCTTCATGTTCCAGGATCAACAGGAGACCACCAGGTGGGGGAAGCTAGAAGAGAGAGAGGGGAGAGAAAAGGGAGAGAGAGAGAGAGAGAGAGAGAGAGAGAGAGAGAGAGAGAGAGAGAGAAGCAGAGACAGAGATGGGGCCCAAGTGGGATTTCCATGTAAGTAAAATGAAGAGTCATTATGGATTTGAGTAGCCATGTGGGATGCACATTTTGAAAACTCTGCCATGAATAGATCAAAGAGGACAGGAATGGAAGCAGGGAGGCCATTGCAGATGGAATTGACAGTGGCTGGGGCCAGAGCTGGAGTGACAGAAGTAGAATGAGGTGGTTGGATCAGGATGTGTCTTCAAGGAGCAGGCGATAGACATATGAACAGATTGGAAACAGAGTGTGAGAGCAAGAGGGGACTGGAGGATGATGCTTAGGCTTTTGGCTTCTGCAACGGGAAAAACAGATTTGCCATTTGTTGAAGTGGAGAGAATAGGTTTTGCTGAGATAGAAACAGAATTTAATTTAACAGGTGTTAGGTTTGAGATGATATTTTGCATGCAAGTGAGTAGGCATTTGGAGACACGAATCTAGAGTTAGGAAGTTGTCAATATAGATGATCTATAAAGCCATGGTTTGGATTTAAGTCAGCTAGGGAATGAATAGAGCTAGAGAAGAGAAAAGGCTTAAGACTGACTCTTGGGTGGTCCAGCAGCTGGGGACTGGGAAGAGCAGCAGAACAAGAAGAGAGCAAATGCGTGGAGGAGACAGGAAGAGTGGACTCCATGTGAAGGAGTGTGGACTGGGTAGGGCAATCTGTGTTGAGTATAACAAGCACTAGGAATTGACCACAGCATTTGGAATGTGGAAGTCAGTAGTGACCGCCATATGAACTTTTTTGGGGAGTAAATTGGCTGTAAACCAGATTATAGTGAGTTCAAGAGAGCCTGGGAGAGTGATTATCCATACTCAGTGTCTACAACTCTCTCAAGAATTTACCTTTAAGAGAAGCAGAGAAATTACTGTAACTAAAGGTGAATGTAGGGTCCAGGAAGGGATTCTTAAAAATAAATCAACATAATATAGCATTTTATATTCTGACAGAGATGATGTAGTAGAGAGGAAAAAAATTAATGATGGGGAGAGATGCAGAATACTTGATGTGAAAGCTTTAAAAGGTGAGATCTTGTGGGATCCAGTATCAACTAGAAGGATTAGCTTTATCCAGGAACACTGGCAATTAATTTATGTAGGCAGGAAGGCAGGCAGATTTTAATAGATATAGACATAGTATCTTGGTAGATGGGGTAGTAAGAGCTTATGGAAGAGTTTTTTTGGTTGTTTCTTCTCTTTTGTCACAAAAATTAAAAGCAAAGGCACAAATAGAGCATGAAGGGGGATGCTAAAGATTTGAAGACAAAGGTGATGATATGAAAGAGTCCCCTGGAAGCATGGGAGAATGACTGAACTAAGGAAATGGGGTGGGATGGATGAGCAGCACCAAATACCCACTTGCAGTGAGTGGCCACCAGTTTATTTACTTATTTATTTATTTTTAATCTTCACCTGAGGATATTTTTTCATTGATTTTTAGAGATAGTGGAAGTGAGAGGGATAGACAAAGAAAAATATCAACCTAGGAGAAACATATCGATTGGTTGCCTCCTGCAGGAGCCCCAACGCTCTATCCACTGCCCAAAACAGGCCTGGGGGGTGGCCATCAATTTAAAGTGACCCTGGTCATCACGCTGGGTGTTTTTCCCCAGCCATGTTCATGTTCAGATGCTCAGGGTCAGCTCAGTGGAGGGGAAGACGGCAGCAATAAAGAGAGGAGAAGGAATAGAGTTGGGGTAACATGCAAGCGATTATAATGATGGACTAAGCTAGATGAGAGGGGAAGTGAGGATGAAGAAGAATAAGGGACAAAGAAAGCATGTTGGATGAATGGACTGAGCTTGGTGAGGTTGCAGGTTTATTGGTGTTGGAACAATTCAAAACAATGCACTAGGGCCCTGGCCGGTGTGTCTCAGGCTCAAAACTTTGGAGTCATCTTTGAATGATGATCTTCTCTGTTTCTCACATCTCACATCCAATTTTTTCCAGCAGCCTCTGTTGGCTCTATCTTTAAAAATATATTCACAACCTGACTACTTCTCATCACCTCCTGGTCTAAGACACTATCATCTCTTGACTCAATTATTGCAATAGCTCCTATTATTCTCCCCAATTCTGACCTTGTCCAACTTCAGTCTATTCACAACAAAGCAGCCAGAGTTATCTTTTAACAATACAAATCAGATCACACCACTCCTCAGATCAAATCCCTATGAATTCCAATATCACTTAAGATAGAAGCCAAAGTCTTTACAGAAAATCTGGTGCCCTTTGTTACTTGTTCTTCACCTTCTAACATCCACCTCGCTCCCTTTTCTCCAGCTACCCTGTTATCATTATTTTTACTCCAACAGGCAGGGAATGATCTTGTCTTAGGACATTTACAATCATGGTCCCCTCTGCCAGGAATGTTCTCTCTGATAATTGCTGGTTTATTTGTTCCCTCTATATATAGATCTCTTTCATGACAACCTTAATCCCTTCTTCCCTCCACCGTTTTAGCTTTGTTTTCTCCTTAGCTTAAACATCATCTGACATGCTATACATTTTACCTAGTTTATATATTGTCTTCTCCCTCCACTAGAATGAAAGTCCCATGAAGACAGGGAACTTTGTCTTTTCTGTTACTGCTGCATTCTGAGTCTCAAGAGCAATGCCAAGTACTTAGTAAGCACTTAAAAATATTTTTGAATAAAGCCAATACTCTAAATAGGAGACGTAATATTGTAATATTTGGAAATGATAGGAGAATATAAAGAAGACTATAAAATAAATGCTAAAAATTATTAAGAGTGAAAGGAGTGAGAAGCATGAAAAAAATCAAAGTATGCTTAAAAGGGTCAGATCTGAAAAACAACTACCAGTTCAAGAAATGAAAAAAACACACACATAGCAATTAGAAACAAAAACAAAACAAAAAAAACCCCATAAGGTATAAATTAGATTTAGAAGACATATGAGGAAATCAATCAGAATGGGGATATGAGATTAAAATTATATAAAAGCAATTAAAATTTTCAATGAGACGGCCTGGCATGTATTTAATAGGAGCTCCAAGGGGAGAAAATAGTGACAATGGAGAAGAGGTAGTATTTTAAAAGACAATGGAAGAGAATTTTCTAGATTTGAAAAAAAATTAGATTAAAATGAAATATAGAGTCCCAAGCAGAATTCAAAAAATAATCTATACTTAGACATATTGGGGTAAAACTGTAAAACACTGAGGAGAACAAAATCCTAAATATAGTAATAGAATAAATGACAGAATATTCTTAAAAGAACAACTATGAGACTGATAGCAGACTTTTAATATGTAATTTGTCAAAATATAATTATGCCTTCAGTTTGCTAATGAAAAGAACCATCATCTTAGAGCACTATACTCAGCTAAAAGTATCATTCAAGAGTGAGGGCCAAATAGCATTTTTAAGTAAACCCTCATGTGGCCCTTGCTGAATAAAAACCACTAAAAATGTGTTCATCAGGAAGGAAACAATTAAACATAGAGATTAGGAGAAGGATTAGAGCTATGGTGGTGTGAAACAAATTGGTAAATATTTTAATAACTCTAAATAAGCATCCTGTATAATAAAAGGCTAATATGCAAATCGACCAAATGGTGGAACGACCAGTTGCTATAATGTGCACTGACCAGCCAGGGGCAGATGCTCAACACAGGGGCTGCCCTGGGTGATCAGTGCCCTCCCACAGGGGGAGCACTACTCAGCCAGAAGCAGGATGCGGGCTTAAGCTGTCAGTCAGACATCCCCTGTGGGCTCCTGGACTGCAAGAGAGCAGAGGCTGGGCTGAGGGACCCCCGCCCCCCAGTGCACAAATTTTGTGCACTGGACCTCTAGTTAATTAATAAACGAGGGACTCATTTGGAGAAGAGGGTTAAAATAAAGATAAATTAAAATACTAAACAATAAGATGGCAGATAGGAGGAGAGAGATCAGAATTGAGCTGTTTTATGACCTAAAGAATAGAGATTTTTTAAAAATGTCAAGTATGCATTTTAAGTATCTAAAAGAATAAAATACAATATATAATTTTCATGTTGGTGAAGTGAAATGAAGATAACTTAATAATATAACAACAATCAGGAAAGAAGAAAAAAGTGTTGAAAATTAAATAGAATGAAGATGGCAATGTAGATAAACTCTGGTACTCAGTGTCTCCCACAACCACATCAAAATTACAAATAAAATACAAAACAACCATCATTCAGAACCACCTGAAATCTGGATGAATGGAAATCCTACAACTAGAGAAGTAAAGAAGAGAGTACATTGAGGTTGGTAGGAGAGGTGGAGGCATGGAATGGGCTGGTCTGACACCCAAGTGTAGATGTTATTTATTTATTTATTTTTAATTGGGAGGGATAACTCTGCTGCAGAGGCCTCCCATGAGAAGCAAGATTTCCTAGCCCCACACCAAATTCCCAGCCCAGGGTTCAAGAGCTGGGAAGAGAAGTCCCCATAACTTTGGGCTGTAAAAACCAGAGGGAATTGTGCCTGACATGGAGGCTGCTGGAGACTCAGCAGCTCCTCTTAAAGGGCTGGCACACAGACTTACAGGGTTCTGCTTTTTCTGAGTTCCAGTGCCAGGCAGTAACTTTGGGGGAATCCAGGGACATATGGGGAGGAACTGAACTGTCTGGCATGAGGGAAGGAACTGGGGGGTGGCTTTCTTCCAGATGGGGGTGCTTGCAGACATCATTGTTCCTGTGCTAGGATCTCCCTCAGTGTAGAACTGACTGGAAACCATATCTGGGTTTCCATCAACCTGGCTCATATTGTTCTCTTTGCCCTGGTTATTCCCTGAGACCCCAACCCATCCAATTTGCAGCCCCACCCAAGCTGTTTGCAGTGGCTTTTCTGTATGAATAGCCTGTCCTGACACAGGATTCAGATTTTGCTAAAATCTCTCAAATAAGCAGCAGCTGGAGTCAGCATGCCCCAGACCTATCAGTAAAAGGCCCAAGACTCGCACTAGCCAGCCTGCCTTGATTCACAGCAGGCCTTGCCTGGGTACTTCTAAGCCTAATACAAGTAGCAGCCATCTGCAGACCTCTCAAAGGCAATGGCTGACTTTGCACCTCCCAGGAGGCCCCAGAGTCAGTGTACCAAGAGATAGCTTCAGGCAAAACAAGATTACAAATCTACATATCCACAAGCAGCACAACCAGGGACAGACTCAGTGAGCACCAAAGCCCCACTGAAGTAAGTCCTGCTCAATAGGGATGTCTCCTGCACAGCAGCTCTTCCACTGTAGTCACAGCTGGTCCTCACAGCCAGTTGGCCTTGAAGTCAATCCTCCCAGTGATGCCATCAGCAACCAGGGTTCAACTACAACAAGACTGTGCACACAGCCCACACAGGGGTGCACCTAGAATGTCCACTCAGGTGACTGGGGAGGCTGAGCCCCTGGGCCCTACAGGACACCTATTACACAAGGCCACTCTACCAATTCCAGGAGACATAGCAGCTCTGCCTAATACATAGAAACAAACACAGGGAAGTAGCCAAAATATGGAGACAAAAAAAACCAAAACACATGTCATAGATGAAAGAATATGAAAGAGAAATAAATGAAATGGAAGGAAACAAACTACTGGATACAGAGTTAAAAACAATAATTATAAGCTTGCTCAAGAATCTTAATGAGAGCTTTAAGGGACTCTGAGGAAGTTTCAAGGGCCTTAGTGAGAATTTCAAAGACATGAAAATGGACCAAGCAGAGATTAAGTGTATACTAGCTGAAATAAAGAATAATTTACAGGGATTCAACAGTAAAGTAGAGGATTCAGAGAATCAAATCAATGATTTGAAATATGAGGAAGCAAAAACATCCAATCAGAAGAGCAAAAAGGAAAAAAGAATCAAAAAATATGAAGACAGTGTAGAGAGCCTCTGGGACAACTTCAAGCATGCCAACATTCACATTATGGGAGTGCCTAAAGAAGAAGAGAGAGAACAAGATATTGAAAACCCATTTGAAGAAATAATGACAGAAACTTTCTTTTCCTAGCTGGTGAGAAAAATAGACTTACAAGTCCAAGAAGCCCAGAGAGTCCCAAACAAGAGGAATCCCAAGAGGCCCAACCAAGACACATCATAATTAAAATTCCAAGGGTTAAAGACAAAGAGAATCTTAAAGCCAGCAAGAGAAAAGCAGTTAGTTACCTACAAGGGAGTGCCCATAAGACTGTCAGATGATTTCTCAACAGAAACTTTGCAGGCCAGAAGGGAGTGGCAAGAAATATTCAGTAATGAACAGCAAGGACTGTCAACCAAGATTACTCTACCCAGCAGAGCTATAATTTAGAATTGAAGATCAGATAAAGAGTTTCAGAGCAAGGAAAAGCTATTCATCACCACCAAATCAGTATTACATGAAATGTTGAAGGGTATTCTTTTAAGAAGAGGAGGAAGAAGAGGAGAAAGAGGAAGAGGAAGAAGAAAAGAAAGGAGAAGGAGAAGGAGAAGGAAAAGAAAAGATAAAAATGATGAACAATAAAATGGCAATAAATACATTTCTATCAACAATTGAATACAAAAATCAAATAAATGAACAAGAAATCCAATGAACAAAATAAACTGATGAATAAAATAGAATCAGAGGCATGGAAACATGGAAGAAACTGATGAATCTCAGATGGAAGGGGGGTTGGGGGGTGGGTAGAGATTAACCAAAGAACTTGTATGCGTTTATGCATTACCTATGGACACAGAAAATAGGGTGGTGAAGGCCTGGGGCAGAACTGAGTGGAGGGGGGCAATGGGGAGAAAAGTGGGGACATTTGTAACACTCTCAATAATAAAAAATTTTTAAAAAGTTTAAACTTAAGAGAAAAAATAGGTATCAGGAAAACACTAAACAAAGGGAATTCAGTTGATGAAATTCTTATCAGATAAAATTAATTTTAAGGCAAAATGCATTGATGCAGATAAAAAAGATTATATTGACTGATAAGTGAAAATATTCACAAGAAAGATCTAGTAATTCTAGTCTAATAATCTAGATTCAATATGTAAGGAAAAATTACAGAATGACAAAGAAAAATTAACAAATTTCAATTATGGTAAGAGATGTTAACATGTTGCTATCAGAAACTAATGAAAAAGAAGACAAAATAGTACCAGATATGAACGATATAATTTAACAAAGATGACTTAATATCAAAAGGTATATTCCTGAACACAACCTCCCCCATTTTTTAAAGCACATGAAGCCTTTATGTTTATAGACTACAAAAACCACATACTTGATATCATACAGAATATATTCCTTGACCACTACACACAGTTTCTAAAAAGTAAAAATAAAAATCCCCTATTATTTGGAAACTAAATAAATATACTTACAAGAAGTGGTTAAAGAAGGAATTGTATTGGAAATTGTGAAATAATAGAATCACATAATAATTATTGCAATATGTGCCTAAACATGTGACATTCAGATTTATATAATAGAGAAAAAATCATGAAAGGTTGAAAAATGAATGAATTACTTATTTAAGTAATAAATTTAGCAAAAGAGAAAACCAAAAAAAGAAATTATATGCAAAAGAAATTAATTGAAAAAAAAGAGAGAAATCATACTAGTGGACAAAAGCAATGTAATTCAGGAAAGCAGAACAATACACAGAAGAAAATAAAACCACCCATATATCTCATTAGGCACAAATGCTCCTTGTGACTATTTTGGTGCCAGTCCTTTCTGTTTTATTTTCTTACTAGAGGTCCGGTGCACGAATTTGTGCACCAGTGGGGTCCCTCAGCCTGGCCTGCGGGATTGGGCTGAAACCAGCTCTCTGATATCCCCTGAGGGATCCCAGATTGTGAGAGGGTGCAGGCCAGGCCGAGGGACCCCACCGGTGCACGATTGGGCCTGAGGAGAGACGCGGGAGGTTGGCTAGCCAGGGAGGGACCACAGGAGGGCTCCAGGGCATGTCCGGCCTGTCTTGTTCAGTTCTGATCAGCTGGGCCCCAGCCACAAGCTAACCTATGGGTTGGAGAGTCTGCCCCCTGGTGGTCAGAGCATGTATTAATGAGTGATTGAGTAGCCTTAGCATATCCTATATAATAAAGAGGTAATATGCAAATTAACCCTCATGCCCTCACAAGATGGCTGCCTACGACCAGGCAGGGGGGTTAGTGAGGGATGACCAAATGACTGAACAAGCAGGCTGCATGGGGCAACCAGGCCAGTAGGGGGGTTAGTGAGGGACGGCCAAACGAATGAACAAGCAGGCTGTGTGGGGCGACCAGGCTGGCGGGGGGGGCAGTTGGGGGCAACCAGGCCAGTAGGAGGGCAGTTGGGGACACCCAGGCCAGTAGGGGGGGTAGTTGGGGGCCATTAAGCTGGCAGGGGGCCAGTGGAGGCGACTAGGCTGGTGGGGGGGCAGTTAGGGGTGATCAGGCTGGTAGAGGGGGGCAGTTGGGGGCGACAGGTTGGCAGGGAGTGGGCAATTGGGGGCAACCAGGCCAGCAGGGGGGGCAGTTGGGGGTGAGTGATTAGGAGCCAGCAGTCCAGGATTGTGAACCAACTGCCTGTTTAGGCTCGATCCCCAGGATCAGTTGACCGGACACTTAGCATGTTAGGCTTTTATTATATAAAATTATTATTCTTTTAGTCCTCACCCAAGGATATTTTTCTATTGATTTTTAGAGAGAGTGGAAGAGAGAGGGAAAGACATAGTGAAATATCGATGTGAGATATTGGTTGCTTCTTGCACGTGCCCTGACCAGGGCCCCGGTCGGGGAAAAGTCTACAGCTGAGGTACATGCCCTTGACTGGAATTGAAGCCAGGTCCCTTTGGTCTGCATGCAGATGCTCTATCCACTAGCCAAACCGGCAAGGGCTTGTCCTTCCTGTTTTATACAGAGAGATGGAACTGGTGCTGGGACTGTGACAAAGCTGGTAGAAGAGAGTTGTATACATAAAGTTTGGATTCTTGAAGCAGGAAAAAATGATTTGAAAGCAGCAATGGGAGAACGGAAGATTTTTTGTTGTTGTTTTGGTCTTGGTGACTATGGATTTAGGAGGAAAACACTGACTTGAAAGGATGCAGAAAGAGCAGTATCACCAGGGGACACCAAGGTTTCAGTTGGGCAAGGAAGAGGCCTGGGCTTCTGAGAAGAGGTTGAGGGTATGGGAGAACTTTTGGATAACAAATCAGGAGTTTCAGAGATAATGTTGAGAAGGTTAGAGAATAGTGGTGGGGGTGGGGGGTGGTGTTGTCTTGGATCAGACTGGAGAGAATATAACATGAAGGGAAGAGATTCCCATTGATAATGGATTGTTTTAGCTTCGACACCTGGAAGAGACTGATCCACAAGGAGGCAGGGCATGGCATGATTATTCCTGGAGGGGTCTTGTGAGAACTGGTGAGTAATCAGCTTGAGCTATGGTCTTAAAACTTGAACAAGATGGAGAGGGGTGGGTGGGGTGGCGACTGGGGCTGTGGGAGGCCATACCTGTCCTCTTCTGCCATCTAATTATCCTTGTCTTCTCTCTTGCAGTATCTTTTCTACTCATTTCTGGTCCTCTGAGGGCACCTTTGTTTTTTAGTGTATGAATGAGCTATTTGATTTTCTCCTGTTGATTTTAGGGTTGGGGGTGGGAGGAAAAGGTTGCAGCGTGAGCTCAGTGTGCCATCTAGATCTGCAGACAGAGCTTCCGTTTTCACCCCATTTTCCACCGACTATGGGTTGCAAGGTCTTCTCTCTGCTTAGCTACTTTAAAACTAGTCTTTCCAGGGTACACAGTTACTGACTAACGCTTTCTCAAATGAACAACAAAGCAGGCCAGAATATAAGGGAAAAAAAATCTCTAAATGAAGGGAGTTCAAGTACATTACATTTGTCATTCCATCTATTTCATTTCTCCTAGCTTCCCATCCTAAATGCCCTCTGGGCTTGAACCCCACGGAGACCAGCAGGAAGAGGGTTATTTCCTCTCAAGACCCGAATGTGTGCACTGTGACCTCATTGGGTAGGAGTCCTATACCTACCACAGCCAGCGTCTTTGATCCAAAGTCCCTTCTTAAAACTCACGACTCAGGCAGGACATGCCTGAGCAGCTTCACAGGTGCCACTTTTCCCAGGGCTCACAAGCTCAATGTTTTACAAGTGCATCTGCTCCTTGCAGACTTTTGGCTGCACTATCAGCCTTGGGCTGAGAAAGAATAGTTGACGCTGGCTATCAAAGCTTTGTCTAAATAAACTGGGACCTCACTATATCTCTCTTGGCTATAGAGCTGGGTATATGGACAATCCATCTTGGATGCTCTCCAAAGTGGGGATAGTTCTTGAAGTAGAAAAAAAGACCTCCTTATAAGGAAGTTTCACCTACGAGGAAGGCCCCCAGCGTTGGCTTCCCAAACAGCATGACGGTGGAGCTCCAGGGTATCGGAGCCAAATGCGATTTTCCCTGCCCTCAGCTGAAGTCCCCGCCTGGTTTTTATGGGCCAGACATAAATCTGAGAAAGTGTTTATAAAATAGACTGGGTCTATCTGGAAAGCTTAAAAAACAACTTTTATAGGTTAGTTCTTAGGAAATCAATTTGAGGCTATTTAGAGAAATTGCTTTTGTGCAGAATGGGACTCTTCTCACCTTATCTTGCCCTGTCCAACTCGGGTGTGTGGCTCATTCAACAAAACAGCGCTATTGATTTTAGGCTCCGCACATTCTTAGCTGCAGGGAGGCGTGCTTGATGATGCCACTAGGAAAGGACAGGGGGAACCTTTATGAAATATTTATTAGTGGCCTTCAAATCTCAATGCTTTTCTTTCTACCTAGTTACACCATTTCAGGTTTGCATTCCCACTTGGTCTTCTGGCTCCCAGTGGAAGCAGGATTGGCAGGAATGGCTCTGACCACACAGCTCTTGTGCTGGTAGTGCCTTTACAGCGGTCTGCTAAACCTGCCAGTTTTGTAGGTGAGAAGGCTGATGCCCTAAAGAAAGGACTTTTTCCCTGGCTGGTTTGGCCCAGTGGATAGAACGTCAGCCTGCGGACTGAAGGGTCCCAGGTTTGATTCCAGTCAAGGGCACATGCCTGGGTTGCGGGCTTGGTCCCCAGTGCGGGGCGTGCAGGAGGCAGCCAACCAATGATTCTCTCTCATCATTGATGTTTCTATCTCTCGCTCCCTCTCCCTTCCTCTCTGAAATATATATATATATATATATATATATATATATATATATATATATGTAAAAAAAGGACTCTTTCATTTTAACAAATATCACTGTGCACAACAGGGAGCTTGGCCGTTGGTGGGATACAAAAATTTAGGGACAATGTTGTTGTCTTCAGGGAGCATTATTTATGACAAAGGAGTCAGAAAAAATAACTGCAACATGTGGTACGATAAGAGCTGTAAATGAGGGGACAAAACAAAATGCATTGTTCTGGGGTTTGGGTATTTAGGAGAAAATGAACATTTTGTTGGGGGAGTCCAAACTGGTAATTATCAGGAAGTACTTGGCATTTAAGGGCAATCTGGGTGAATTGGTAGGATTTTTGTCCAGTGTGGATGAGAGATAAAAGTCAGCCTACTGAAATGGAAAACCTGTGGCATAAGGAGGAAACAGCAGGAAGTCCAGTTTAGACAGAGAATAAACGACAGTAGGGGAAGTAAGCTTCGAGAGTTGGATGGGGGCAAGATGATAGAGGTCCTTGAAGGTTGGAGTGAACCATGTGACCTATTGGCAGGCAGTGCTGGCCACTCAGGAAGTGAAGTGGATGGGATAGGACAGCAGCAAGTACTGCAGGAACAGAAACAACAAAACAAGAGAAGGACCAGGAATGTGTTCTGTTCCAGAAACAAGGACTAAAAGTGGTTCAAAGAGCAGGTCGTGGTTCATTGTGTCCAATGCTCCCAAGAGTAAAGACAAGGATGGAGAAATATTGGGTAAGGAGCCTGATTTCAGGGGTTTGGCAGGGAGTGGTTGATGAGAATCTAGAGACAGACTATGGAAAATTCCTTTTTTGAAAAATATATTTTTATTTATTTTAGAAAGGAAGGGAATGGGAAAGATAGAAACAATGAGAGAGAATCATTGATCAGCTGCCTCCTGTACACCCCCCACTGGGGATCGAGCCCACAACCTGGGCATGTGTCCTTGACCAAAATCAAACCTGGGACCCTTCAGTCCGCAGGCCGATGCTCCACCTACTGAGCCAAACCGGTTAGGGCCTATGGAAAATTCTTATGAATACTTGGCTAGTAAAGAAAAATCAAAGGTGGCTGGAACCCCTATGAGGATGGTGCTAAGCTTCTGAACGCGTTCCTTTTTGTCCACTGGATCACTAAGGCAAGCATTTCCTAAACTCTGAAAACCTAATGGTGCTCTTTCGTTTCCTTATGTCACCATGAACAACCTTAGATTTAGAACTAGACCCGATCTGACCATTATGGAGCTGAGAATTGTCCTAAATTGAGAGGGGTTCTTGGGTTGATGAGCAGATTGGGGGACTATGCAGCAGGGCAGGCTCACAGCTCTGTGCTCTCACGTCATCTCAGGACCCCGAGGTTGTGTCTCATGATAGCAGGCATTCACAGGGATCTGCAAAATATAACAAATCGCCATTTGGATTATCCCAACTGCAGATCAGATCAAAGGAGGTTAAATTGAATTGTTGCCCCTTTACTCAAGCATTTGCCAAATGTCTCATTCTTTTAGAGATGATTTCAAGTTTTGTAGAATTAATACTTTTTTTTCCCCCAAGCATATTTTTCTCAGTTTTCAAAAGGTTGGGTACTTGTGGGAAATTTAATCCACATGTTTATAATTCATTTTGACTCCACTCCTTTCAAATTTATCTTTGGAGCATGAGTTGGTACTTGAGAAGCCTTTTAAAGTTCAGGACTTTTAGAACCAGATAGTTATTTTGCGAGTTGTGTCTTGAAAACACCTATCAAAAATTTTAATAAGATCAAAACTAAGAGTTTGGAGGGTCCTTTGAATGTAGCAAACTCCCAGCTCTCAGCAGTGTCTTTTCAACAGTAAATCTGTAGGCAAAGAACGGTAAAAGTACGCAGGGAGTAACTTTGCTGAGTGGCACGAAGGGGTATCTGTGTTTATAGGAGTGTCATCAGGTTGCTTCAAGTGTTCCCCAAGACAGCAGGCCTAGGAAGCATCGTGGTAGCCGTGTCCTCCCTGGTAGGCCCTACTTATTTTTTATAGCTGCTTATGCACAGATCCTTGAGCTGCTGGAACATTCCGGGTCACCTCACAACAAGTTCAACCCCCTAATTTTATAGATGAAGTGGAAGCACAAAAAGGTTAAATGTCTTACTCAAGATCTCACATACCTTAGTTTTAGAACCTCTTTACGCTTCAACCACATCTATTTCATCCCAAAGAGAAGACTATTTGATGGGAGTCCAGGTTACCCCACAGGGACTTGGGGTTGAGTCTGGGGAGAGCAGTGGTTGCAGTTTTGGAAAGTGAAGAAAGAGGTTGAACACTTATTTTCACACGGAGAGCCCTCTTCGAGTTTCTCTCGCTTTTAGACTGTTTGGGGTTGCTTCACCTCTTTGGAAGAGTGAGGTGAAAAAGGACTCTGAGGAAATGGGTTTTAAAGCCAGACACCAGGAGGGGGTCGCATGGGAAGAGGGAATAGTCAGATGGGTAGCAGCCCTGTTTCTACAACCTGTCTAACAAAGATTCTTACAGCAAGCTGGCTGCTCTGTAAACAGATGCCCTCAGTACTCCAATGGATACATATTTCCTGTTCCAGAACACGAATGCTTACTGAATGAGTCAGTGGGTGACCATTCTAAGTATGTTGGATTCACTCAGTCACTGCAGGGGAAATCTATTGACCTTGGATACAAACTTTGGCCCAGAACAACTACACTTGGTTATTTAGTTTAGTTGTAAAAAATGTGGGAAATAGATGCATATCAGCAAAGGTCTTGGTCTTTGTTTAGCAAGGAAACTAGTGATGAAATTTATGAAGGCTTTTATCAGAGTGAGGTCAATAGAACATATTCACACACATGCCATTTAAAATAGCATCTATTTGTTTTATAAATGATTATCAAAGTACTATATGTTCAGAGTGGAAAACTTTAAAAATGCCATAAGTATAAAAAAGAAAAAATATAATTGCACTACTTAGAGATAACAAATGTTAGTTAACATTAACATTTGAGAGTTTCCTGTCTTTTAGTGGGCTTATGTATTCTTTTATTTTACTTTTTGTACAAAACATACTATTTTTATATGCTGTAAACTGTTTTGATTTTTTTAATTGTAAAGGTCAAAAGGAGAAAAAGAGGTTTCATAAGCATCTAAAACCAATGGCTGCGGTGTTACTGGGTCTCTGGCACTGCTATGAGAGCCAAAGCATTTGTAAGATCCGAAGCGCTGAAGGTCACGGATCTTGATTCTTCACATGCTGTTTCCCTTTCTGTCTGTCTGCTTTTCTTCCCACAACTAATTACCAAGCTCAGTTTTTCTCTACTCGCTCGCTAGCTTCTTTTCACAGGTACTTTCTCATTTCTTATATTTTGGCTCGATATGACTCACACACAGCCCTTTTCTACCTCATGGCTCCTCATTCCACAAACCATTTGTGTGACATTTTCCAATTCAAACTATTCAGGGAGGGAATCTAATTTATTCAGCTAATAACTCATCTCTATTTGAGCACCACTTTGCACACGGGCTCTACTATAAAGTTCTGGTCAGTTGGGTCAGATACTTCTCTAATCTATTCAGGTGTGGCCAGATGATGAGGAAATTCAGACAGCATTTAGAAAATAATATAAAGACAGTAAGAATCACCTTAAATCCTGATAACCAGTAATAAACACTGTTAATGTTTTCAGTCATTCTTAAATATGTGCATATACATGTGTGTGTATGCATGTGTGAGTATGTATTATAAAAAATTGATCACATCTCATTTTTTTTAGCCAAACATTATATTTTGAACTTTTTTATGGACTTAGCTATTTTTCCAAAAGCTGATTTGTAGTGGTGTGTACAACTTATGGGCATACCAGCTCTTTATTTTACAATTCAGTATTATTGGGCACATTTTGGGTCTTGCAGTGGGAAGAGGAACTCTGCTCCTTTAAGTGGCACATAGTGACAAAGAGATGTTTACTCACTAGGCAGCTAAAAAAAATGCCTAATATCTTCTACAGGCTCTTCAGGCAAATAATTTAGTTTCATGAAAATAAGGACACTTGCATTTTGTCTGTCTTTTTTGGGACCATATAGGATTTATTTTGATGTATGACATATGGAAGAAATATAACCTTTTTCCTAAAAGTTTAACTTACTGCCCTCAAACCATTTGTTCAATATTTATCATTTTTCAACTGATTTGGAAGGTCATGTAATTTATTTCCTTGATTCTCAGATACAATTGACTGTGGGATTAACCTCCCATTTAAAACCATCATAATTTGATGGCAGTGTATGTAAATGCATCACTTGCATCGTCCCACAACCACATCAAAATTACAACTAAACCACGGAACAACCATCATTCAGAACCACCTGAAGTCTTGCTGAATAGAAGTCCTACAACTAAATATTTAAAGAAGAAGCTACATCAAGACTGGCAGGAGGGATTGAGAGGCAGAATGAGTTGGTGCCATACCCATGTGTGGCAGATAAAAATAGGGAGGGATCTCTCAGCTGCCAAAGTCCCTTGCCCACCCCACCCCACCCCCACTTGGAACCAGGGATCCCAGACCCACACCAGGCCTCCCAGGCCAAGGTTCCAATGCCAGGAAGAAAAGTCCCCATACTTTATGGCTGTAAAAACCAACGGGGATTGTGACTGAGTGAGATGGAGGCTGCTGGAGTCCCAGGCAGTTCCTCTTAAATGGTCTGCATACAGACTTACTTGGACTCAGTAGGACATTAAACATTATGAGAACAAATGAATGGAGAGAGATTAAAAATCATAACAGTTTAAAATTCCTGAGTCACAGCCTGATAACAGAATTATTAAAATAAAGAATAGAATCATAGCTCTGGGCAGTGTGACTCAGTGGTTAGAATGTCAGCCTGTGCACCGAGGGTTGCGGGTTTGATTCCTGGTCAAGAGCACATACCTGGGTTGCAGGTTCAATCCCTGGCCCTGGTTGGGATGCATGCTAGAGACAACCAATTGATGCATCTCTCTCACATCGATGTTTCTCTTTCTCTCTCTCCCCCCCCTCCCTCCCACTCACTCTAAAAATCAATGGAAAAAATATCCTCAGGTGAAGATTAACAATAACAACAAAAAACAACAGACCCATAGATAGACAGTAGGCAGAAAGCTCTTGTTGGGGTGTGTGTGCTGGGGGGGATTGGACAAAAAGAAGAAAAAGAGAGAGAGAACTCATGGACATGGACAACAGTGGTGATTGTGGGTGGGGAGGGGGTAGGTGCAGGTGGAAGAGGGCATAGAGGGGATGAAAAAAATTTATACTAATAAAAGCCTAGGTGACCCTTGCACGTGACGTCGTCACAAGATGGCCTCCACAAGCTGGCATGTGCACAGCAGAGGCGGGGCCCAGCAGCTGCTCTGTGTGGTGAGGCCTGGGGGTCCTGTGGTTCCACACAGCGCAGAGGAGGCCAGTCCCGGCATCTCTGCCACCTTGCACAGAGGAGGCGGGTCGTGGCGGAGGAGGTGGGTCGTGGCAGGGGAGGGCACTTGGGGGTGATCAGGCTGGCAGGCAGAAGCAGTTAGGGGCAATCAGGCAGGCAGGCGAATGGTTAGGAGCCAGAGGTCCCAGATTATGAGAGGGATGTCCGACTGCCAGTTTAGGCCCAATCCTGCAGTCGACATCCCCCGAGGGATCCCAGATTGGAGAGGGTGCAGGCTGGGCTGAGGGACACCCCCCCCCCCCTTGCATGAATTTCATGCACCAGGCCACTAGTAGTAAAATAAAATAAAAATAACCATGGTACTAAATTGTCTTGTTTCTATCTTCTTGCACTGACCTATTTTGGAGCATATTATTTTAATGGTTATGAGTTAAACTTTGTTTTGGTATATGGTACTTTATTTTATTTATTTATTTAAATTTTTTTTTATTGATTTGAGAGAGGAAGGGAGAGGGAGAGAGAGAGATAGAAACACCAGTGATGAGAGAGAATCACTGTTTGGCTGCCTTCCACTTGCCCCTCACTGGGGATGGAGCCCACAACCCAGGCATGTGACCTGACTGGGAATTGAACTTGACCTCCTGGTTCATAGGTTGATGCTCAACCACTGAGCCATGCAGGCTGGCTATATTATATTATAATATATATATAATGTATCTTTGTCTGATCTTGTCCATTTGGACTTCTTTGTAATCGTCAAAATGAGTCCCCTATTCCATTTTATTCTTCAAAGAATTGCATTAAATTTGCAGTTAAAATTGCAATAAATTTGAAAGAACTTACATGTTTACAATATCAAATACTTTAATGATTTGATTTTTGATATTACTTATTATTAATTCTGGTAGATTTTCATCTGGTTCACTTTAATTTTCCACATATGCACTAATTTGCTATTGATTTTAATGGTAAAATTGTTTAGTGTTCATTTGCATCTATCAAGGACATACTATGCTTTTTCTTTTTGACTGGATAAATCATTTTTAAAATACTTAGCCATACTTTAATTTCTACATAAACTCTACTTACTTCTGTGTATTATATTTATTGATGTTTAACATTCTTCATCTATATTCATAAAAGAGAGTCTATAGTTTTCTCAGATTTTTCCTTTAAAAAATTATTTTAGATAATCTCTGGCGTAGAGAATTATTTCCATTTCCTATTCTCTTTTCCTTCTCTCCCCCATCCCAAAATAACTATTTTAACATTTTAAATGTGCATTTGATTATTTGTCCTTTGAAAATGTGACTTATTGTCATGTGGTATGTGTCGTTAATATATCACGTTATAGACCTCATTCTGTTTTTACCTTGAAACTCAGCCCCCTGAGTTTAGGACCCTCCACATGCTGTGCCTCTGATGCGGCACAGCACTCCGTAGGTGTGCTCACACGTTCAGCTCCGTTAACTCTTCAGCTTGTATCGCAGTTATGTCAGCTCTGTTAAGTAAAACTTGAGATACATGCCGTCTTAGGCTTTTCAAAATATTTTGCATGTTTTGTTATTGTGAATACAACCTTTTTCATTATGTTATCTAAGCACATGTGGCTGGTATATGGGAACGCTGCAGATTTTTGTATCCATATATATTATCTGGGCACTTCACTAAGTTTTCACATTCAAGTAGTTATTGTATTTTCTAGGTATATAATTATATTTCTAATAATAATTTTGATTTTCTAGAATGATTATAATTTACATCTTACAGCTTATTTAATCAGCCAGATTTCCATAACAATTTAAATAATAACTGTGATAGCCAACATTCCTTTTTCCTGATTCTAATAGGAAAGTGTTCAGTGTTTGATTCTTAAGATAAGACTTGTCAAATCATTTTCTGCTTCTACTTTTCTTTGAGTTTTTATTCTATGTGTTGCATTTTGTTTTATTTTTTAAATATATTTTTATTGATTTCAGAGAGAAAGGGAGAGGGAGAAAGAGATAGAAGCATCAATGATGAGAAAGAATCATTGACTGGCTGCCTCCTGCACACCCCACAGGTCGAGCCAGCAACCTGGGCATGTGCCCTGATCAGGAATCGAGCCGTGACCTCCTGGTTCATAGGGTGATACTCAACCACTGAGCTACATTGGCCGGGCTATGTATTGCATTTTAATAAGTGCCTTTTTAGTGTCTACTAAGATTATTCCACATCTATCCAGGAGCTATTTTGTTAATTGGTTTCCTAGTATTGAAATATTTTAGCATTCCTTGATAACCCAAGTTAATTATGGTGAATGACCTTTTAATATATGATTTCATTCAATTGGCCGATGTTTGATTTAATATTTAGGAATTTGTGCTCATGGTGGTTTGGTTTATAGTTCTTTTTTGGGGTGCTATCTTTGTGAGGTTTTGGTATTTAGATTACCCTTAGCTGTAGTGGACATTTAACATGTTATTTTATTTTTTTACTATTCAGGAACAGTTTATATTGCATGTGGATTATCTGTTCCTTGAAAGTTTGACTTGACTTGACAATAAAACTGTCTGTGTGAACTTCCTTTTAGGACATAATGCTTTAGTAACTTCCTCAGTTTCTTTGTTGGGCTTATTTTTTCAGACCAGGTCTACTTCTTGAGCCAACTCTGCAGTGCCTCCTTCAGACTAGGACTTGATTCAGATCTGGGTACATCACTGGATGGAGTGTTTCATCATCTGATCAGACTAGATTTTTAGTTAAATTCTGCCTCTAGAATCACAGTATTTGCTTGGAGTGAAAAATTTCATGCTAAGTACTAGTCACGTGCCTAAAAGACAGGCGGCTGGGACTTCACCCCGTTGTATGTCTGTTTTTGTTTCTGGTCATTAGTAGTATTTTAATGTGTGCTAGGATTTGACTTGAGACTTTTGATTTCACTGTAACATACATCAGGAAATAAGGTGGGGGCAGATCTAGAGTCCCCATGGACCTCTAATTATTGGAACTTGTTGGTAGTCACCAAAAAGAACCTAGAAAGTGTGAGCGGCCATATTAGCTTAGGTTGATGTGTTCTCAACAACCTCTTGCTGTATGTGAATGGAGTTGGGAAAAGAGCCCTTTACTGCCAGTAAAAAGTATTTCTTACTCAGTGGAGAGAGACCTGCCATTGTTACAAGTGTTCTTTAAAAATAAAAATGTTAATTTTTCAGTTACAGTTGACATACAATATTGTATTAGATTCAGGTGTACCACCCAGTGATTAGACATTTATGTAACTTACAAAGTGACCACCCCAATAAATCTAGTTCCCATCTGACAGCATACATAGGTATCACAATATGATTGACTATATTTCCCTAGGCTGTACTTTACATCCCT
Source organism: Myotis myotis (assembly GCF_014108235.1). NCBI lineage: Eukaryota > Metazoa > Chordata > Mammalia > Chiroptera > Vespertilionidae > Myotis > Myotis myotis. The sequence continues at coordinate 44,124,476 of NW_023416321.1, forward strand.
ATGACTATTTTATAACTACCAATTTGTGCTTCTTAATTCCTTCACCTTTTTCACCCAAACTTCTTACCACCAACCTCAACAACTGTCAAAAAATGTTCTCTGTTTCTATTAGTCTATTACTGATTTGTTTGTTTATTTTGTTCTTTAGATTCTGCATGTAAGTGAAATCATATGGTATTTGTCTTCTCTGACTGACCTGTTTCACTCAGCACAACACCTGTTAGGTCCATCCGTGTCACAGTTATATTCCATTGTACATATGTTCTTTGTTTATCTTCTCTATCCATGCATCTATTGTTGAGTACTTAGGTTGTTTCCATATCTTGGCTATTAAAACTAATGCTGCAATGAGCATATGCATGCATATATCTTTCCAGATTAGTGTTTTGGGTTTCTTCAGATACCCCAAAGTGGAATTTGTGGGTCCCTTGTTGTCTCTTTGTATAGCTTTTGTTTTAACGTGTATGTTGTCTGGTATAACTTGTTACCCCAGCTTTTAAAAAAATTTTCATGAAATGTCATTATTCATTCCTTTTCTTTTAGTCTCTGTGTGCCTTTCAATCTAAAGTGACTCTCTTGTAGACAACATATGTAAAGTCTTGTTTTCTTATCCATTCAGCCACCCTGTATCTTTTGGTTGGAGTATTTAATACATTTGTATTTAAAATAATTGTTGATAGATATATATTTATTGCCATTTCATTATTTCTCCTCCTCCTTCTCCTCCTCACTCTTGTTCTTCTTCTTATTGCTATTCTTTTATTCTTATTCTTTCTTATTCTTGAAGACCCTTTAACATTTCTTGTAATATTGGTTTGGTGTGATTAACTCCTTTAGCTTTTTCTTGTCTTGTCTCCTGAAGCTCTTCCTATGCTCTTTGATTCTAAATGACAGTTTTGCTGGGTAGAGTAATCTTGGTTGTAGATCCTTATTTTTCATCACTTTGAATATTTTATATCAATCCATTCTGGCCTGCAAAACATCTGTTGAGAAATCAGTTGACAGTCTGATGGCAGCTCTTTTGTAAGTAACTTTTTTTTTCTTGCTGCTTTTAAGATTCCCTCTTTGTCTTTAACCTTTGGCATTTTAATTATGAGGTGTCTTTGTGTGGGCCTCTTTGGATTTATGTTTGGGACTCTCTGTGCTTCCTGAACTTGTGTGTCTATTTCCTTCACCAAGTTAAGGAAGTTTTCTGTCATTTTATAAAATATGTTTTCAATTCCTTGCTCTCTCTCTCTCTCCTCCTTCCATCACCCCCATGATGTAAAATTTGGTAATTTAATGTACCAGAAGCCCCTTAAACTATCCTCTTTTTTTGAATTCTTTTTTCTTTTTGCTGTTCTGATTGGGTGTTTTCTGATACTTTATCTTCTAAATTGCTGATTTGCTTCTCTATTTAATCTAATCTACTGTTGATTCTTCTAGTGTATTCTTTATTTCAGTTAATGTATTCTTCATTTCTGACTGGTCCTTTTTTATTTTTTTTAAATATTTATTTTTATGTTTCCTATATCATTGTTGAAGTTATCACTGACTTGATCCCCTAAATTGAACATTCTTATGACCAGTGTTTTGAACTCTGTATCTGGTAGATTGCTTGTCTCCATTATGTTCAGTTCTTTTTGGGTGGAGCAGAGTCTCAGGGAATCACCAGGGTGGGACCAATAGTGTTAGCTAGGTTGGTGGAGACTTATTATAGCACCTGCCTGTGCCTGCAGGGAGAGGGCTCATCAAATGAACAGTGGCCTCTGCCAGCACTTCTGTCTGGGAGAAAGCTGCCTGTCCAGTCCTTGCCCTGAAGCCAGACATTTCAGTTACTCCTGTATGTCCCTGGTGCCTTCCAAGCTGGCACCCAGTGCTGGAGCACAGAGCCAGTAAGTCTATGGGCAGTCTTTTAAGAGAAATGTCTGGAACTCAGGAATCACTCCATCTTAGCCACATTTCTACTGGTTTTTACAACCGAAGCTTGTGGGGACTTCTCTTCCTAGCACTGGAACCCTTGGATGGCGTCCTGGTGTGGGGCTGGGACTCCTTGACCCTCATGGACCTCTACAGCTGAGATATCCTTTCTGATATTTAGCTGTCACATGTGGGTGTGGGACCAGTCTATTCCAAGTCTCCACTCTTCTTTCTTCTGTGTACCCTTAGTTATAGGATATACCTCTTCAGCTAGAATTCAGTTGGTTCTCAATGATGGTTGTTCTGTAATTTAGTTGTCATTTTCTTGTGGTCATGGGAGGATGTGAGTTTTGCATTTACTTATTCTGCCATCTTGACTGGCTCATTGTTTCCAGCCTTAAGTATCTGACATTAGTCTTTTGAGGTTAACACACAAAGTACCACAAACTGAGTGGTTGGAAGAACAGAAATGCATTGTCTCACAGCTCTGGAGGCTAGAAGTCTAAAATTAAGGTGTCAGTTGCTTGGTCCTCTCTGAGGGCTGCAAGGGAGAACCTGTTCCCTGTCTCTCTCCTAGCTTTTGGTTGATTTACTGGCAATCTTTGACTTGTAGTTGCTTCAGTTCATCATGTAATCTTCACATGTCATTGACCTTCTGTCTCTTCACTTTGTCTTCCTTCTTCTCTTGTCTGCCTCAGTGTCCACATTTACTCTTTCTAGATGGACACCAGTCAGACTGGATTAGGGCCTACCCTAATGGCCCATTTTAACCTGATTACCTCTATAAAGGCCCCATTTCCAAGGTAACATTCTAAGGTACCAGGAGTTTCCTTACATATCCTTTTGAGGGGACACAATTCAACCCATAACACCGAGTAAGACTGTCAACAGAAGGAGAGCAAAAAGGTCTTCCTCACTGTCATTCGGACTGACGGCACTGTGCCCCGCAATGCAAGTGGGCGTGCCACCAACGCCTTCCTTTACGTGTGCCGTCAGCCTTCTTAGTTAGTAGATAGTTTTTAAAAATTCCATGGACAGACTGTTTTAATCTTCCCAATATTAAGGCTCTGGGGGAACTTGGGGCTTTTTGTTTTTGTCTTTTACAGTGTTTTTCTGGGAAGAGGAGAGGGGCTATATCAGGCCCTGCTAGTTAAAAGCCAAAAGTTGTAAACCAAAAGCTGTTCTGTCTCCAAGATCTTTTTTGGGGACTTTACATTTTCCTTGTCTGAAGGTGAGCAGGTTTCCTCTGCTTGGGGTGCTGGATGAGAGGAGATTACCTCCAGGGGGTCCTGCACCCAGACTGTGAAGGCAGCCTTTCGGGGAGACCATGTGAGGGTTGAGAGCTTCTCCACACACTCGTGGCGTCATACCAATGGGCTCTGTGTAGCCTCTTCAGGGATCCCCAGCTGTCTTTCCTGCTCACAACTCTATTATCTTCTGAAGGCTTGCAGCTTATAAAATAGATATTTTGGCCAAGGCCATACAATAAAGAATCATATTTGACTCTCACATTTCGTCTCCTCTCTTGCTGGCTAAATAATGTGACATTTCGAATTTGGAATCTTCAAGTTTAGCTTACACTTTTGGCTTTTACTAATTTTATCAAGGTCTTACTGGGATGCTTGTCAGTTTCCAAAGTGCTCTGATATGATCTCATCTTATTCTCACAATAAGTTGCTTTTCTGCTCGTTTTTCATGGCGATAACTCACAGAAGTTACTGGAGGCACGGGGGCGACTTGGCCAAAGCCGCACAGACGGCCCTAGAGCCAGGACTCGATTCAGGTCTGTTGACTCTCAGCCCAGCTCCTTTCCATTAGGTCATCCCGCTCCCTTGCTACCTTGCGGTCAAGCCAAGGCTCGGCTCTCACTCAAGGTCTCAAAATACCACCGCCTCCTCCCCAGAGCCTTCCCAGATTAAACAGATGGGAATAATTGACAGCTCTCTGTTGTACTGTTCTGTCTGTGGAGAACAGAGACTCAGCAAATTGCTGGCTCCATGGCTTGCCTTTGCTGGTCTAAGAATGGTTTTCATATGTGTAAGGCTTATAAAATAAGAAAAAGAAAGAGAAGGAAAAGAAGGAGGAGCAGGAGAAGAAGGGTGATAGAGACTTACGTGTGGCCGATACAGTCTCAACTCTTTTATATTTGACCCTCTATAGAAAGTTTGCCAGCCCTGGTCGAGATAACTGTATCTTCCTTTATCTACTTAAAATGTTTATTCACCCTCAATCTGTATTTATGAAACCAATTTTTGTTGTCTACTGAATAATTTAACATGGATTTAGGATTTTTGCTTTTGAATATTCAAAGCTCCTGCTTGCTATTTCCTGATATTTTCCTTTCTCTTTTATCAGGCCCTGAGGAATAGGTATGTGGAATAAACTATTCCTTATGGTTTAGCCGGAGAGAGGGCCTTGGCATCAAATACATGTTAGTTTATTCTGTATGCACAACAACTGGTATGCACTGAGTGGCCAGATTATGACCACCTGACGTTTGTAGGCAAATTAGCCTTACACTGCATCATATGGGATATGGAAGCCAAAGGCCTGTTCGAACACCTTTGCTGTCTGCAGTTACCAAGATAAAATGTCTCCAATTCTCACAGGAACACAAGGATTGGACAGTCGAGCATTGGAAAAAAGTCATGTGGTCTGATGAATCACATTTCCAGTTACATCATGCAGATGGCAGAGTGAGAATTTGGTGGAAACAGCATGAAAGCATGCACCCCACATGCATGAGTACAACCCTTCAAGCTGGTGGGGGCAGTGTTATGGTTTGGGCATGTTTTCCTGGCATGGTTTGGGCCCTTTAATTTGTGTGGAACAACGTCTGATTAGCACAACATACCTAAGTATCATTGCTGATCAAGTTCATCTTATCATGTTGATGGCGTATCCCAATGGAGATGGCTTCTTCCAACAAGACAATGCGCCATGCCACGGTGCTCGTATTGTGCAGGAATGGTTTCAAGAACATGAGGGAGACTTTACCTTGCTTAGGTGGCTCCCACAATCACAGGATCTCAATCCAATTGAGCATTTGTGGGACGAAGTTAAAAGAACCATCAGGCAGCTGGTTCCACAACCATCAGATCTCACAGAACTGGACAGTGCTATTCATCAGGCATGGTGTCAGATTCCTCACATCACCTTTCAACATCTCGTGGAGTCAATGCCAAGAAGAATCGCCTCAGTATTGAAGGTAAAAGGTGGCCCAATGAAATACTGATGGGGTGGTCAAAATAATCTGGCCACTCATGTTCAAATATACCCCATGTTCAAAGGCTGTTAAATCATGTTGTTTACCCATATCTTCAGAAAAAAAATCACTTCTACTGTCGTGGTAAACAACCTGCTTCCCTTTTTATAATGGTCTGGCCCTCTAGCAACTTCAGTGCGAAATTATAGCTAATTTGCCTACAAACACCAGGTGGTCATAATAAGCTGGCCACTCAGTGTGTATAGTAAGTACTAATGCAGGTCAAGGGAGACTTCTTGAGGACCAGATAATAGGCCCTATGAGGGCAGGGAATGTGTCTTTCTTGTTTACTCTAACCCCAGCATTATCACAGGTGCTGAACAATATTTGTTGACCAACAAATGAGGCTTAAATTAACTGAGGAAGATTGTGGGTAAGGAATGGGACTTTTGCTGAGATTTTCAGAAGGGGTAGGAATTGAACAAATAGGAGTGAAATTGTACTGTGGGCAGGTAGACTGCTTCAAGAAGAAATAGCCCAGTGTATGTCTTCTTCATGGCATTCATTATTATTGAAATAAATTAATAATTGGAATACTTAATTTTTTAATAGAGTTTTTTATTTTTTATTTTTATTTTTTAAAATATATTTTATTGATTTTTCACAGAGAGAAGAAGGGAGAGGGATAGAGAGTTAGAAACATCGATGAGAGAGAAACATCGATCAGCTGCCTCCTGCACACCCCCCACTGGAGATGTCCCCGCAACCAAGGTACATGCCCTTGACCGGAATCGAACCTGGGACCTTTCAGTCCGCAGGCTGACACTCTATCCACTGAGCCAAATCGGTTAGGGCTTTAATAGCGTTTTTTAAATTGCCATTTTAGCATCACAGAAAAATGGAGTGGAAAGTACAGAGGTTTCCCATATGCCCCTTGCCCCTACACATGCACCACCTCCCCCATTATCAGCATCCCCGACAAGAGTGGTACAGTTGTTACAATTGACGAACCTACGTTGTTGACACATTATCATCCAGAGTCCATAGTTACGTTAGGGCTCACTCTTGGTGTTGCACATTCTATGAGTTTGGACAAATGTGTAATGACAAGTATCCAACATTATGTGCCATGAAAATGTATTTGACTTTTGATCCAGCAAGACATGGCAAGCCCTGAATGCAGGGAGTTTGTCACATTCCTGTGAGTCCCCACTGAGCACCTGAAACACCTCAGGGACCCATTGAAAGACATGGTGGTCAATAGATTATGAAAGCAGATAAGGGCCTGGGAGGGGAGAGTCTGTATTGTCAAGCTAAATACTTTGAAATTTATCGTGTCTATAGACCAGGGTCCACAAGGTATAGGCCACAGGCCAAATCCACATATTGCCTGACTGTTCACACACTCCAATGGCAGAGCTGAGTGGCTGCGACATAGTGGTGTGTGATCTCTTGGCCCACAGAGCCTAAACCATTTACTATCTGGCCCCTGTAAAGATAAAGTTTGCCGAACTGTGCTGACTGGCATGGGGAAGTCTAATGGTTTCCTGGAAGTGTCCAGTGGCTGGGAGGGCTGGTGCCGTAAAGCACAACACATCCACCAATGCCCCAAAGCCCAACCCACCCGCCCCCCCCCCGCCCCGCCTCCTGCCCCCACCCACCCAGAGCCTTCTCCTCAGTGGGGGATTTTCATGGGCACATCAGGGAGGCATTCCCTTCTCAGGAAACATTGTGAGCTTTGCTCATGTCTAAATAGCTCCCTCTCAACCTGTGCATCAGCTAATATATAATTTCCTGAGAGATATCAAGTGAGTGATTTCCTCTGGGATTCCCTAGGCTTCTTTATTGCTCATAACTCTCTTATCTTCTGAAGGCTGACAGTTTATAAAATGGATACTTTGGCCAAAGTTGCATAACAAAGAACTCTATTGGCCTCTCTGCTTCCCTCCTCCCTTGGTAGCTGAGGAATACAGCAATTCAAAATTTGAATTGTCACACTCAGTGTACATTTTGGCTTTTCCCAATTTTATCAATAAATTACTACACAGGCAGCTTCTCAGGGAGTTTTCTCAGTGTCCATTAGACACTCTTTAAACTCGGAGAGTTTTAGCCTATCAGGTGCAGTTCAGAAGATGCCCCAAAGAGTAGAGCTTCTAAAAAGAAGCAGGTCAGACCCACAGAAACTGACCTTCACAGTCCTGGTTGTGATGTTTTGTATGACTCCCCTTGCTCAGCTGTGCCTGATACTCTAGAAATATTTTTTATTTATGTTCCTTTTACTATATTTCTATTATATAGCGCTCTTTTTAAACATATAAATAACTTTGAGACTCCCAGATCGCTCAGTTTTAACCTGTTTGAACAGTTTTTCTCTTCCTACATAAGATGGTTTCAGGGCCTTTGTGAACAATAGGGTCCTAATATTTGGGGCAAAAGGTACAAGCATGGGATGGCTCAGGAGGCCAGGTGTTGGAGCCTGGAACTTCAGGGGGTTCTAAGAGCTTCCAAGTTGGTGAACACTTGGAGATTCCGGGGGAGTGGTAGGCTCAGAGAGGGCATGGCAGCTGGGTTCTCTTTTCTCATTCCTTGTTCTACAAATCTCTTCCGTCTGGCTGTTCCTGAGCTATGTCCTTTTATAGTAAGCCACTCCACGGGGGTGGTAAGGGAGAGCCAGGACTGACATTCAGGTAAAGCTGGGCAGCCTTGACAATCTTTTGGAAGGCATTTCACAGAAAAGACTGAGTTTCCAAACACTGTGGGGCTGGAGCCCTGAGATTTAGGAGAGTAAATGAAAGAGACCTCAGTTCTTCTCACAGGCCGGGAGAGAGAGGGGTGTTTCAGTGACGTGAGGATTCTGAGGCATCACGAAGGAAACTTAGAGAGAGTGGAGACTGGGAAGAAGAAAAATAGACAGGGAGGCCAGTCATGGCACAGAGTAAAGGTTTCTGCACTGCAGCCTTGGGGAGGATGGAGGAGGGTGAGTCAAGATAAAGGTCAGGCTGCAAACTGTACCTGGTAAGTGCGGGAGGGGCTGTGAGTGGGGACCGGCCGGCACATGTATGAGTCTGAGCTCTGCCATCGGATCTGTCTGAAGTGCACTGACATGACAATATCACAGGTGGAACTCGCTGTGCGATTCCACAGTGAACTAAACAAACATTAAATGAAGGATTTTCTTTTTCAAGCAACTAGGATATTCCTCATTCTACTATGTACCTAACACTTTTAGGAACAACAGAAGATACAAAAGAGCTGTCTTTCTATACCTATGTCTATATCTGTATCTGTATCTATATCTATATCTATATCTATATCTATATCTATATCTATATCTATATCTATATCTATATCTATATCTATATCTATCTATCTATCTATCTATATATCTACATATCTATATATCTATATCTGAAGGGAATTATAATATAATTGAGAAACAAGCCATATGTGTAGGAATAGCTGCTTAATAGTAGGAGCTGGCAAAAATTGGACTGAGACACAGGACACTAACCAGGCTGTTTGTTCTGCTTGTCTTGCTTCCTGCTTATTCTAGGACTGTGAGGAGGTCAGCTCACCTCTCTAGACCTCAGTTTTCTCATTTGCAAAATGGCCAGCGGACCTAGATCATAACTGAACCATCAGAGTATCTGCAGGCAAAACCCATCCTGTCGCCATATTTTCTGGTATCTCACAGTTAAAAATCTCCCCCCCACCCAACATTTAAAAACCAGTATATTTCTCCTAAAGTCAGTTTCCTTTAAAAAAAACAATTGAAAGATTTGTTAAAACCGTGTCTATAAGCCAGTCCCATGAAACAAAGATTAGCTAAAGCTGGGTGGCAGTTGCCCACTTCAGACAGGAAACTCCCTCTCCAGTTCACCAGTTTCCACCATTCCCTAAACTCACCCTCCTAGTTGAGCTGTCAGTGGCCAGTTGCACTGCACTAGCATGGCTGAGTTTTCTTCCAGTAGAAAAACACACTGCTTGCACCTATGTCAACGTGGGAGTGCAAGAGATGGACTGAGAGGGCTGCATGTTGCAAGAAAAATGGCAGAGATCATACAGCGAGAGACAAAGTGAGGAGACTCCTAGATGTTCCACTGCAAACAGATGCCCTTCGTTGAAAAGACACATGAAGTCCACATGCTGGGGTCGGGACCTCCAGGCCACTGCCTGCCCTTCCCTCACTCCTGTGAGCCTGTGTTACTGCAGTCAGACACAGCATGTCACGTTGCACCAGGGGAGAGCAAGGTAGGAGCCAGCTCTGCCAAGGAGGGTAGGGTGGGGGGAAGACCGAGGGAGAGCAGGCCCTGCTAGTCAGAGGAACTCCTTTGCTCCTGCAAAGATGGTGTCTTGAAAGACTTATGGCCTGTGATTTCTATATGGTTTTTAGCACATCGTTTTAATCAAAAGAAGAAAAGGAAACACGGCAAAGCCTCAAACCCTAAACAGCAGAGTTAAGTCACTCCAATACTATGCCAGGCTCAGAATAACAACATCTGGTGCTGCGGGGCAGTTAGCAGAGGATTAAAAACAAGAAGGAAACCTTAGATTTTAATGCAAATAGCTTTACTGACTGGTGACTTGGAACTGCTATCGGTGGTGTAGTTCTCACTAAGAGCATGTCTGCCTAATTGCAGGCCGCACGGGGTTAGGCACAGTAGTGGGCGAGTTGGAGAGAAACAGCCCTGCTTTCCATGATTTATAACCCAAGCACAGAAAGGCTTTAGTGCATTCAAAAGCGCCATGTGCCAGCACCGGTTTGGCTCAGTGGATAGAGCGTCGGCCTGCGGACTGAGGGGTCCCGGGTTTGATTCCGGTCAAGGGCATATACCTTGGTTGCGGGCACATCCCCAGTAGGGGGTGTGCAGGAGGCAGCTGATCGATGTTTCTCTCTCATCGATGTTCCTAACTCTCTGTCCCTCTCCCTTCCTCTCTGTCAAAAATCAATAAAATATATTAAAAAAAAAAAAAAAAAGCGCCATGGCTCTCCTGGCAGGAGCAGCAAGCCACGGAATGTCCCCCTGCTCTACCCAGGAGAGGTTCACATACCCCTGCACAGGGCAAGCTCTGCCCGGGATCACGCAGCAGACAGGGCCAAAGCTCTTCCCTTCTGATAGGACAGCCATTCCTCCTCCGGAGTCCATCCAGAGCGTCCTCAGTGAGTGCTCATTTTTAACACCTAATTTCTCTCAAACTATAGGGCCGGCCTCTTTACTTCCAAGCAATCTAGGCTTGCAGAAGTGGTAAATTTGCAGCATCAGATATTTCAGGGACCAGCTCGGCAAACCACCCTTCCCCACTCCCATAGTTTACCTGATTGTTCACACTCCCTAGATTTGAACCCAAAACATGTCAGCATCTTGTCCAGGCTATTTGACCATCATCTCCTCACCAAACCCTGCAGTATATTTCATTCACAGGTAGTATCCTCCACCTGGACCACCCTCCCCCTTCGCCTGCATAACTCCTGCATATTTGTCAAGGGTCACTCAAGAGTCACGTTTCCCAGCATGCTTGCCCCATCCTATGTCCTTCCATGTGCTGGGTGCTCTGTCCATGCACTTAATACACTGCAGTGCAGAATGCAAATTCCTCCACCATCTCACCACGGTACATGTTACTTAGCACTTAATTGAATAAATACCATCATTCCTTTAGCATTTATTGGTTTGTTGGTTCCTAATATTTGTCTTATGGAGCATATAACAAAGAATCAAGCTTCACCTCCATCCTCAATGGATAGGGGAGGAAACTTTGTCCCCCGAGGATTACACTGCCATTCTATTGCCAGACACGGCTGGAAGCACGAAACTACAAGCTTGTTTACCTGGTTGGTCACGAAGTTTGGCCAATTTCCTCTGTTAATGTTTCCCTTCCATTTCTACAGTTTCCTAAATAGGGAGTTTTTAACTCTCCAAACCTGAATTTTTTTTTTTAATATATTTTATTGACTTTTTACAGAGAGGAAGGGAGAGAGATAGAGAGTTAGAAACATCGATGAGAGAGAATCATCAATCAGCTGCCTCTTGCACATCTCCCACTGGGGATATGCCTGCAACCAAGGTACATGCCCCTGACCGGAATTGAACCCGGGACCTTTCAGTCCGCAGGCTGATGCTCTATCCACTGAGCCAAACCGGTTTTGGCCAAACCTGAATTTTTGAATCACTTTTAATTGTCCTCAACTTTTCCAATATATTGGGGTAGATTTCTGCACATTTCTCTAGTTATGCTGGAAAAAATATTTTCTTTTGTAGACAATTTGATTAAGGGTTTTAATTCAAACTACTCAGTTTAGCATTAAGAATTCCTTTCCTGCTCTAGCCGGTTTGGCTCAGTGGATAGAGCACTGGCCTGAGAACTGAAAGGTTCCAGGTTCAATTCTGGTCAAGGGCACATGCCCAGGTTGTGGGCTCGATCCACAGTGGGGGACTTGCAGAAGGCAGCCGATCCATGATTCTCTCTCATCATGGATGTTTCTATCTCTCTTTCTTCCTTCCTCTCTGAAATCAATAAAAATATATTTACCCCCCCACCCCCCGCCAAAAAACCCCCACAAATGTATTATTAAAAAAAAAATTCCTTTCCTGCCCTAGCTGGTTTGGCTCAGTGGATAGAGAGTCGGCTTGTGGACCAAAGGGTCCCCGTTCAATTCCGGTCAAGGGCATGTACCTTGGTTGCAGGCTCCTCCTAGGTGTGGGCCCTGGCTGAGGCACGTGCAGGAGACAACAGATTGATGTGTTTCTCTCACATCCATGTTTCTCTCTGTCTTTCCCTCTCTCTGCCACTCTCTCTAAAAATCAGTGGGAATATATCCTCTGGTGAGGATTAAAAAAAAAAAAAAAAGAATTCCTTTCCTTTCCTTAAGAGTGTGTGTTCAGTGTTAAGCAAGCTTAGATTTAAATTGTGGCACTAATACTAGTTAATTAGGTGACCTTGAGTGAGTTACTTAATCTCTCTAAGCCTCAGTTTCCTCATTTATAAAATGTGCAAAATCCAAACAATTCACAGGGTTGTTGTGATTCTTAAGTAAGATAGAACAGATCAGTAGCATTATACTTGGCACATGGGTAGTGTTTAATAAATGTTAGCTTTTAATTATTGTTGTGACCCCTGACCCCTCTGTTTGATCTAAAACAATGGCTTTATTATTAGTATTACCATATTAAAATACTTCAGCATGAGTAGCTTGTTGTGTAAGAGCAACTTATGTCTATTCCACCCTCTAGGGCAGCGGTTCTCAACCTGTGGGTCGAAATTCCTTTGGGGGTCGAACAACCCTTTCACAGGGGTCACCTAAGACCATCCTGCATATCAGATATTTACATTATGATTCATAACGGTAGCAAAATTACAGTTATGAAGTAGCAACGAAAATAATTTTATGGTTGGGGGGTCACAACATGAGGAACTGTATTTAAAGGGCCAGAAGGTTGAGAACCACTGCTCTAGGGTGATCAATTATCCTGTAAAATGTTGTAATCAGAATTGATACTAGCTTTGTCTAATTAGTAAAAAGAATGGCTAGGAATAATTTTAGATTGATGACATTTTTGTTGTTTAAGCTATACAGTTCATGAGAAATAGCATGACATTTTACCAACCTTACATGAATAAGGTACAAGAAAGCAACCAACCCCGAAATCTTTGCAGATTGTGGAGCATTTAATGTCTAGAGCCTACCAGCTCCACCTCTACATTTCAGAATGGGTTCTGCTATCCCTTTTGCCAAAGAACCCTGGACAGCCATCCTCTGGGAAGGGAGCTTGGGGGATAGTGGAGGGCCTGAGGCCACCTCCCCCAAGCTGATGTCTGCTTGCTGGTGGACTTCTGGAATTTGGTCTAAGACTTGACTAGGAGGGTAGCCCGGCTCCAGGGAGTGGGAAGAACATCACACCTGTCTCCCACACCTGACTTTATAACACTGATCTGACTTCACCTGGATGCCACACTGGCTTAGGTTGAGTTACTTTTCTAATCTCCTCTATTCCTTAGCCTTGGTTTGCTATTTCACTTAACCAGTTCTTTTGTCCCTCACCTTCCTTAAGCCTTGGGTTAAAACTTAGCCCATATAAGAAGCTTTCTTTTTGTGCTCCATAAAGTCTCATTCTGATGGAAGGAACCTATGTGAACATAATGATTTATGAAAGATATTACAGGTGGTTTACTGACTTTAAAATAAACAGTAATAACATTTACACCACATATTTGTTGAGAAAAATACCAAGATTCTGCATTGTGTTTAAAGATACTTCCTTTGTAACTGAAAGAGGAAGAAAACATTGTTTTCAACCTCAAGAGGATCTGACCAGTTCTTTTATACTGTTGGAATTAATTGTAACTCAATGATTTAATGTAATTTTCTATCTCAAACAAGTAAATGAATATTATGGACTTAGGGATAACATGAACTTAACAAGAAACCACTGCAGTTAAATTAAAATTTCACAGGACAGCTTTTCATAAACCAACTACTGAATTTTATGATGACAAGACACAGAATAAAGAACTTTCAAAGGAACTGGCTTAATGTTTAAGTTCTCCATAAATTCAAAGTAAATGTCATGCAGATATTTTCTAGCCACTCCCGTTATCTCTGTGACAAAACCACAGCGACTTGGTGATTATATTTTCAGTCTTGTGCCAATAGCTCAACCTTACTGCGTCTTTTGGTATTACAAACCTGGTGGCCTTTGGCATCAATTTTAAGTTAAAAGAATTTGCTAAGTTAAAGAATTTGCATCTCATGATTTTATACTCTATATTTTATAGTCACAAAGTGCATTTAAAAGTATATTTTATTGACTTCAGAGAGGAAGGGAGAGGGAGAGAGAAACATCAATGATGAGAGAGAATCATTGATTGGCTGCCTCCTGCATACTCCTTACTGGGGATCAAACCTGCATCCCAGGCATGTGCCCTGACCAGGAATCTAACCATGACCTCCTGGTTCATAGGTCAACGCTCAACCATTGAGCCAGGCCGGCAGGACACAAAGTGCATTTTACAAAGCTACTCCCTTCCCACTCAGGAAGGCTCCTGGAGTAGCCTCTTCCAGAAGTCAAGATTGGAAACACTGACTCTTTCTGGTTCTCATTTATATATCAATGCCGCCCCCACCCCCAACCCCCTCAGTGGTTGACTGCTGAGGGCAACAGGAGTGTGGGGAGAGGGTGGCATGGAGATGAATATTTCAAGATATTCTCTTACTGAGCACATGGGCTCCTCAGAGCTGCGCAGCAGGTGTGGGGGGTCATCTGGTGTTTCCACATGTCTAAGCTGGGGATGCTCAGGTTCAGAGAAGCTGGATGCCCTCCCAGGTATAACAGGGCCCAAAATGAGCTGTGCTCTGATCTCCCCCATACAAAGTGCACCGTAGGGACTGCAGGGGACATGAACCTCCGCCTTCTGTCTACCTCAGCGAGGGAGTGAACCAGAAAAGGGTGCACTGGTGAAAACATGCACGTTACAAATACGGACAACTCTTGCAGCAGTCGCCTGAAACAAGGCAGCTAGGCAAAGACTAGAACTTTCCTTCAAGTGGACCCGAGAGCTACTATCGTGGTGGCGCTGTAAGACCCCAGGAGCCGAGTTTTCCAAGGCTGCTGTCTGATGCCTGCCCACTCTTCGGATCCTGCCAGAGCCTCTCCATTCTGAGGCATCCCCTGCACGTTCTCTCTGTTTCTCAGAGAGAAACTCCGCTGTTCCAACTCCGCTGCCTTTGATCGCTAGTGAGCTGGGCACGTTGTTTTCCAAGTGTCTAGTATTTTTGATCTTCATCACAAATTCTTCCAGCGCGCTCAATACAATGTTTTAAAATAGCCTCCCGGATTCCTGGGAGTTATTAACTTACAGTGTGACGATTAATTTACCCCTGAAACCCTCATGCCTATGTATTTTTTCAAAGTTCTATTTTCAAACATTAAATAACTATGTGATGAGCATCTTTCCTATAGTATCCTGTTCCACAGAGAGGCTTTGGACAGGCCTGTCTCCTGGGCAAGTGGGGAAGGGAGTGGGCTGGGGTAAACAAGTTTAAAGTGAGAAAATAAGTTGGCTTTTACAAATTGTAGTAAAACAATACATAAAATAAAATTTGCCATTTAACCAGGTTAAGCGTATAGTTTAGAAGTCCATTGCATTTGTCAGCTCAGGCTGCTAACATATTAGCGTAGACTGGGCTGCTTAAACAGAAATCTGTTTCTCACCTCTGGAGTCTGGCAAGTCCAAGGTCCGGGTCCCTGAAGGTAAGTCTCATTCTGAAGGCTCTTCTCCTGGTTTGTAGGCGGCCGCCTTCTTGCTGTGTGCTCACAAGGCCTTTCTGTGGGTGTGATGGAGAGAGAGCAAGCTTTCTGGGGTTTCTTCTTATAAGGCCAATAACCTCAATCATGAGGGCTCTACCCTCAGGACCTCATCTAACCCTAATTACCTCCTGAAGGTCTCATATTAATATACCATTTGGGGCCAGAGCTGCAACGTATGAATTTGGAGGGGGGCACACACATTCAGTCCATAATAGTTATTTACCTGATGGTTATAAAGGACACATTAGAAATAGCTGGGACCAACAGAGACCTAACAACATTGATGAAATGATTAGAGCAGTAGGTAGGGGCTGTCTGGGGGGAAGACGATAAGCCATCTGGTTTGGGAAATAGCTGAGGAACCAGGCAGCCCCTCTGTTCACCCTGGTGACTCAGAGATGTGGACAATGAAGAGCCCGGTGCACTGAGAGTCCCGCCAGGCTTCTGTGGTGACAATGACGTGGCCGTGTGCAAGCTGTCATTCATTTCACTGCCTGGATACTGGAAATAAATAGACTCAAGGAAGGAAGAACCAGGAATCACCTTGTTTATGCTTGTAGGTTTGCATTCTTTTCTCTTTATACTTTTAAAATTTGTGATTATCCTATATAATAAAAAGCTAATATGCAAATGACCAGTTGCTATGATGCACACTGACCACCAGGGTGCAGACACTCAATGCAGGCGCTGCCCCCTGGTGGTCAATGAGCTCCCACAGGGGGCATGCCACTCAGCCAGAAGCCGGGCTCACGGGTGGTGAGTGCAGCGGCAATGGCGGGAGCCTCTCCCGCCTCCGTGGTCCGACTGCCAAATTAGGTCCGCTCCCCGAGGGCTCCTGGACTAGAGAAGGCACAGGCTGGGATGAAGGCCCCCCCTAATGAGTGCATGAATCTTGTGCACCGGGCCTCTAGTTTAATATAATAGCAAACTCAGATTAAACTATTGTTTGAGCATGTATCCACCTAATCATTTCTATTTATTGATATTTCTGGTAGCAATTTTCATGCATTATTTTGTATTTAATGCATGCACATGGCACATAATTCCAAAGATACACAAGGCCATGCAGCAAAATGCCCTTCCCACCCTAATTCCCTAGACACCCACAAAGAGCTACTCTTTTTTTTTTTTAAATATATTTTATTGATTTTTTAGAGAGAAGAAGGGAGAGGGATAGAGAGTTAGAGACATCGATGAGAGAGAAACATTGATTAGCTGCCTCCTGCACGCCCCCCACTGGGGATGTGCCCACAACCAAGGTACATGCCCTTGACCTGGGACCCTTGAGTCTGCAGGCTGACGCTCTATCCACTGAGCCAAACCGGTTCGGCAAGAGCTACTCTCTTCTAGCTTCTTGCGTGACCTTTTGTGTGTGTGTGTGTGTGTGTGTGTGTGTGTGTGTGTGTGTGTGTGTTTACACAAATAGCAATATACTGTGCATATGCTTCTGCACCCTGCTTGTTTCCTTTCACTTGCTGTGCTGTGGAACTCCTTTCATAGTGTTCCACTGTGTGTGTGAACCAGAATTTCTTTCATTGGTCCCTTTTGTTTATTACCTGCCCTCACCAAGGATGATTTCCTTCTCTGAGGAAGGGCTTTGTTGTGTGCCCTGTTGTATCTTTAGCACTTAGGACAGTGCCTGATCCATAGTAGGCTCCTAATAAGCATGCACTCTATGGAATGCCGATCGACTGCATCATTTCATACTCGAGCACGCTGAATTGCTGGGACAAGGGGGTGGGCAGTTGGAATTTCGTTGGCTAGTGTCCCATTGCCCTCCATGGAGGTCGTAACAACTTATTCTTACACCAAAGTTGAAGCACACTTCTTTCCTCACACCTGCAGTACCCATGGCCACCCACACAGAGCACAGCCCAAGTTTATTTTTGCTTTTCGTATTCAGGGAAGATGTATCTTGGTTTCATGTTTTTGCATTTTTATTATTATGAGTGAGGTCACACATGGTTTACCTATGGTTTATGTGTAGTTTTTTTTTTTTTTAATCCCTCACCTTGGGACATGTTCATTGATTTTTAGAGAGAGAGTAAGGGGGAGGGGGAAGGGAGAAAGAGGAAGAGAGAGAAACATGGATGGGTTGCCTCCTAAACACACCTGACTAGGGGTTGAACTGCAACGTTTTGGTGTTCAGGACAATGCTCCAACTAACTGAGCCACCTGGCCAGGGCTCTGTACTATTTAAAGAGAAAGGGAATGAGTCCTTTGTCTGTGATAAATGTGAACAAGTTTTTCCCTCACTATGTCACATGTCTTTTGAGTTGGTTTGGGGTGTTTTTCGATTCAGAACCTCTGTTTTTTTTTTGTTTTGTTTTTTTCCCCCCTGGAATGTTTCATTTTGATGGAGTTAACCATATGTCTCTTCTTTAGGGCTTCTTGACTTTTGGGAGGGAGTAGTCATAATTGGAAAGGTCTTTCTCACTGTAGGGTGATTTTAAATTATTTCTCATATTCTCTCAGTTTCTAGATTTTTAGTTTTTTAACATTTAAATCTGTGATCATGTAAAATTCATTTTGGTATTAGAAGTGAAGTAGGGATTCCTCTTTTATTTCTATAATTGGCCCTGAATATCATTAGATAAATGGCTCATTTTCTTCTTCACGGGTCTGCGGTGAAACCTTTGGCATTTATGAAACTCACAAGGGTTTTGGGGGTTTATTTATGTTCTCCCCAATCTTGTCCACTGACCTGCCTGTCTGCTCAATCATGAGTGCCACAGATTGCGATTCCTGCAGCTTTATATGTTTCCTTAGGGTGCTGGTCCTGGTTCCTGTTCTTTATTTTAGGAATGCCCCAACCATCACCGCATGCTTACTTTTCTATTTACATCTTAGAATATGTTTTTTCTAGTGTTATTAAAATCCTATTTGTACCATTTGTTGCATTTATTTTAGGTTAATTTAGGAACATTTGAAATCTTTATACTATTGAGTGTTCTTAATCAAGAACTTTCCATTTATTCAGTTTTTAAAAACTTTATCAGTTTCACTTTAGATTTTTCTTGTTATAGATTTTGCATCTTTTAAGTTACATCTATTTCTAGGTATTTTATCCTTTGTGTTGCTGCTACAAGTAAAATAAGTTTTCTATTATGTTTTCTAATTTCTTATAGTTTATATGTCAAAATTATTATTTATTTATTTATTTTTTACCTAAGTAATTTACTCTTCAAAGTGGTTGTGAATAGCATTATATTTTATTCTTTTGTGTTCATTTATAATACAATCATGTCATTTGTAAATAGTGAGAAAGGTACTTCCTTTCCCCCTAAGTTTTATGCTGTATTTTTCTCTTTGGTATTTAATTGTTTTAGTATCTTCAGATCAAAATGAAATACTGACAGCAATAGTGGGCCCAATAAAAACATGTGGTTTGGCGGTAGTTTCATTGTGTTGTTTCTTTCGCTGCTCTGAGACCCAAGAATGTAGGTACTATGTCAGTGCACTTAGGAATTAGATGAGAATTTCAGTGTGGGCTATTCTCTGACAAGTTCAGTGAGCACTTTCAAATATCTATGTTGTTTCTGGATTATGAATTGAATATTCTACTTTAGCTTTTTATTCTTATATTTTCCATCATTTTAGTAACTTAACATGTCCTGAACTGAGAGAGGTGGATTGAAATCTCTCTTTGCTACTGTATTTTTCCTTCGCTTTCTAGTAGTTTCGCTTTGTGATTTTCATGCTCTCTTACTTGGTGCTGTTATTAATTATTGGAGGAGCTTACTGTGGAGTCATTCTTTACAAATATGAAGTGGCCTTCTTTGTCTTGTGTGATGCTTTTTGTCCTAAATTCAAACTTGCCTGGTTGAAAAATTATTTTATGTATCATATGATTGCATTTGCCCACTTTTAAAATATTCAACTCTACTTAATCACTTTGTTTTAGAGCTTTTATATACAGTGAAGTATACAACTGAGTTTTGGTCTTTGCCGTAATATGAGAGTTTTTTTCTTGATATGGAATCTTTATTTACATTTATTTATATGATAGGTATATTTGGTTTTAGTTTCTCATACTATATCTTTTTTATTTATTCTCTTTCTCTTATTTAATTGAACAATTAGCGCAAAAATATTGTTCCCTTCAAACTATTTTTAAATGTAATTCTGGATAACTCTTCCAAATCTCGATTGCATTTTGACTACAGAGTATCTATCATTTAAGGCTATTTTGAACACAAGTTGTGAAGGAGCACACACAGGTAGCATATTTGAATGCACAGATATGCAGCTATGTAGTTGGCTACAGATTTTAAAGGAAATTTTGTTTACCTGATTAATTTCCCTTAATTTAATCTCAAACTTTCCTCTTCAGTTTCAGAGACAGAAGATCACAATTCACACAATAAAGCTTTTTGCACGTGAATAATACTTCGTGATATAAACGAGATCTTCCACAGCTTTCTTTACAGACCTAACTTAAAGGCAGCCGGAGCCATTTCTTGCATTAACTGAAAGTTTTGATTCTGGTGTGAAGATTTCAAATTGACTGCTGGTCTGTGTCTCACAGTGGATACTGTGGTTATGAAGTGAAAGGACAGGAGCCCGCTATATTATTCTAGCTGACAGATAGCCACAGGAAGGTGTAAAAGGGGAAAGGCATGGTGATGAGAGTTTCCACAATGAGAGGGAGAGAGAGAGAGAGAGAGAGAGAGAGAGAGAGAGAGAGAGAGAGAGAGAGAGGACTCCTTGGGGGAGTTTGCTTCTCTTTTAAAACCTTTTCTCGTCATTAAAATTATTTTGCATGCGCTTCTTTATATGTGAGCATTTGCGTTCCTTCTGATAATTCAAATTCATTTATTTGTTGTTGCTTTTCTAGTACTTGTTTTTAGAAGTCTAACTTTATGTTATATATTTAATTTATTATTTCTTTAGACAGTAGCTTTTGAATCTTATATAACAGTGATAATTAATATCTTTCCACTTTGCCCTGTCTTTCCTTCATTTCCTCTAATACTCTGTTGCAGTCAACTATATTATTTTTCTTAGTTCTTCCAATAGTTTCCTATATAATTCAAACACACTTCTACCTTGATTGTTTTTTTAATCATTTGTAAGTGGTGGAGCTCTATGTTCACTGCTCTATCCCAATATTTGGCATTTGTTAAATAAATGCGTGTGGGTGACATGTACTTCTTCTCAGCTGAAATTCACACTCATGGCCTTGCCCAGTTCTTCCTATTGTTTATAATATAATATCATGTTTTTCTCAATCTATTGTATTTGTTACAAATTATTTTCCTAGTTTGTTGTTATTACATAATTTTGGGTAATTTACACAGAAGTTTAAATCTTTTTATAACACAGTCATATTTGCTCATTTTTTTGTAAGTTTCTTCTTTTAACTTTATGCTTAGTCTCTCTCCACTTGACATCAGATGACTAGTCTGACATTATTTCTGGTTGTTTTAAGGTTTGCATATGACCCTACCTTTTCTGAAACTTATTTAAGAGCATTCTTTGTCATTAGAACTCTAAATTTTCTAATGTGCATTATTAGTTGAAAAATTATTCCTTGGTGATAGCACTAATGGGAGTATGGGTATACCCTTGTTTTTCTTCATTTTATGTTTTCCAAATATCTATGACTGAACAATTTACTTTCTGCATTAATAAAATAAAGAACCACCAGGTTTGGACAACACCATAGGACAAATTAAAGAGAAAGTCAAGCTAGCTTCATCTAGTTAAATTTTAAAATCCACTGCTGAAAGCTGCAAACAGGGGTTATGTTTTGGAAATTAACCCAAAACAAGACTTTCAACATTTGCTGTGAGAGAATGAAAATAAACCAGAGTCCAAACTCAGCCCTACAACTCTCACACATGGTTTTGAGCTCATTAAATATTTTTCTTGACAGCTGACCTAAAACTAAGAAGCTAATTTACGATTTGACTCATAGATCTTCTTACTACGGCTTAACTGGCATTTGGTTTTAGTTATAACATATATGACATGAGATGCAAAACAGAACCTATTAGAACCAAATGAGTGCTGTTCCGCTTAATGCTGCCACTCATTGTCATGAGATTGCCACACTGGACAACATCCCTCAAAGCTGTCGTGTCCAATTGCCTTCAGGGCTGGGCTGACAATCCATTCCGTTTGCTAATCTCGGTAAACTTTAAGGAGGATATAAGGTATGGCAACAGTCTAAATATTTTTGGATTAAACTTTGGGGAATAGGTTTGCCAGATCCTCCTGATTACTAAATAAATGGGATGATAATGTTGTGTCACTTACATTAATGCATTTAGCTTCAAGTAATATAAAAATTGTCTTGTGACAGATAAAACAAATGAATCCATTTTTCTGACATACTAAGTAGTTTGAGGCTGCTGGCATGCGTCTTAGTTGCTCCGTGATGTCAGGGCTGGCATTGCTGCAGTTGCTTTGGTCTTTCACTCGTGACTGCTGCCCAGGGTCACAAGATGACTGGCATGTCTTCGGGCGTCACTTCTATGGGCAAGGCTGGGAGGAAGGGCTATGCCAATGTCTTCCTCATTTATCAGGAAAACCAATGATTGCTCCCAGGTCATCGCTCAGAACTGGGTCACACTGCCATCCCTTCAGCAAGAGCACTGGGAAGGTGGGGTGGGCAGAGAGTTCTGTCATGATTGGCTTGGGCCCTCAGGAGCCACAGCCTGGTCAGGAGCACATTGCTTTCCCAAACAAAATAGGGTCTGGGATGAAATGCAAATGGGGTAGGCCACCCACTGCGTGGGCCACAAAGAGGAGCCGAGAGAGGCTGGCTAAGCAGACAGTTCCCCCAAAGAGTCACAAAGTACACCGTGGCAGCCCCTAGATTTCAAGATGCATTGATTTGGTCATCTGCATTGATTTGGTGATCTGAGCTCTGGCTCTTCATTTAAAAAATCACAGTAGTGCCTTTATTCACACTTTCTAATCGTTTAATTCATGTTTTATCTCCTCTTTCTTATTAGATTGCATTTTCCTTCAGGTAGGGGTGCTAGTCTTTATACCACTGTGTGTTTCGAAGCGCTTGTATTTTATGGGCACTAAGGGCATGCCTATTTAAATCCCTGCTGTTCCACGTGGATTAAGTCTGCCCCGGAGACAGCATGCCGTGCTTGGCACCTTAGCATGCATGGGTACCTCCTCACGTGGCATGTTGTGAGGATAATCACCCCAACCCGAGAAGGCGTTGGGGTGTTCTCAGCAGGAGGGTTTGGCTAAAGAGTCTCTGGATCAATCACAAACCCTGCAATTATAGAATCCTGAGAAACATTCAAGAGCTAACTCTATTGGCGCTTTTGACTAAGTAGATTGAATCAAGGAAGTGAAGTATAGCAGAATAAGGTGCTGCTCAGTGTTCCTGTTTTTGACAAGTATTTGCATGGTGTTGTTTGCAGACTGTTGTGTTTCAGAGTGTGAGTAACCCAGGGAGTGAAGAACATACGTGTAGAAACATGCCTGTTCATAAAGCCAGAAAAATGGAGTTCAAGGGTGGGCAGCGTGAGCAAGTGCGGTAGAAGTTCCTGAGTTGGGGTAAGTGATAGATGTGAGAGCACGACTTACTAGAGAAGGATGCGAGGCGATTGCTCCAGGTCCTCTTTGGCAACAATGAGTGATAGGAGGATAAAGCAAAGGGACCCTTTGCTACAGACATACAGAAAACAGGTGACTGCTCCAGGACCCTTTTCTTGCAAGTTGCTGATAGCCCAGGCCAAACGGCTTTGGCAGAAAAGGTAATTCATTGGCTCACATATTGGTAAGGCTGGGGTTGGCTTGATAGGCAGGTGCCAATGCTGCCCACAGAATCGGACTTTCGTCCTCTCTCACTTGGTTCTGGTTTCCATGCTGCACTGGGTTCATTTTCTCTGTGTTTGTTCTTTCACGGGCACAAGATAGTTGTCTTCAGTCCTGTGACCACGCTCTTGGAGCTTCACATTGGGAGGAAAGAAACAGCTTTCTCTCCCAGCCGTGGAGCAAAAGCTCAGAGCCCGGCTCATTAATCACAGGACCTTTCACACCAGGCCAGGGGGCAGGAGGTGGGACAACTAGTGAGTTCAGCTCCATCAGTGCTGACCCAGGCCCAGGCCTTCCGACAGCCTTCTCACTCCCTTCTCTCTGAACCATCTCAGCGCATCCTCGTCTACACATCTGCACTGTGTACAGACCAGCGGGTCTCAGAGTCAGGTCCGGGCATCCTCAAGAAAGAATGTACTGGGCCCAGCCAGACCTACGAAACCGGAAAGTCTAGGAATGGGACCTGATGGGCACTTTCACGAATCCCCCTGGCGCTGCTGGTGCACATTAAAGCTTGCGAGCCACTGGCTGAGAACTGCCTCCTTGTGAGAAAGGCCTGGTTTGAGGGAGAATATATTTTCATAGCAATAATGGCAGTTTAGCCAAAGGTCAACTTAGATGAACTTCTAGAATCTATCAAATGCCAGAAAAAGAGAGAGAAGAAAAATATCTGTACGAGAGATTGCTGTGTGCCGTCTGGACATGGCTATTTTGACCCTGAAAAAATGCAAATGCATTTTTGTTGCCTTAGCACACGGCCCGCAGTCCGGCAGCGATGCATTGTAAACAGACCCTGTTAAAACAAACAGTT
Source organism: Myotis myotis (assembly GCF_014108235.1). Taxonomy (NCBI): domain Eukaryota; kingdom Metazoa; phylum Chordata; class Mammalia; order Chiroptera; family Vespertilionidae; genus Myotis; species Myotis myotis. The sequence continues at coordinate 44,148,486 of NW_023416321.1, forward strand.
CTCTCCAGCCCTTTTTTCAATATTTTCTCTAAATAGTTATTTGGTAATACACATTTTTCTGTTTTGTAGAGTCCCTAAATAGCAGAGGGCTCCGCTTGGAGGAGCCAACTCATGCCTCCTGGTGCCAGAGTATTCGCGGCGTTTTCGTTCTGCTAAATAAAGAACTGGAGCTAATGTCAACCCCGCCGTGGTGCTGGGCCCTCCATCCAGGAGGGGAAACGAGGAACTAGCCGTTCCGTCCCCCCTCCAACCCGAGCTGCTCTTACACGAAATGGCGCCGACGAGTCCCACCCCCGGGCACCGTGGCTCCCTTTCCAGCCAGCTCTCCGCAGAACGCCCCAATCGATGCCTCTTGTGCCCAGATCGGACCCACGCTTTTTCAAATCAGGTGACACTGTACATGCTTATGTCACCCACTCAACAATATCTTCTAAGATAAGAAGTTTATCAGCATAACACTCACCTGGGAAGGTTAACATTGAAAAACTGGTCCAAGGTAACGTAAACGGACACTTTCCTGATACTTGACATCATAGTGGGGTGGGGAGTTTCAGACGTTTGTTCTTCAAATCCATCCATACAGCAGCGTTCCCCAGCCACCGGCCGGTGTCCCCCGGACTCACTCTCTTCCTCCTGGGAAAGGGACCACAGGCTCCCTCCCGGCCTGATGGCTTTGCATTCTAGGTTGTATAGATTCATGGTCTTGGAGAGAGAATGGACTTTGGAAAGTGATTGTTTATCTCTGGGTTTTCTTGAAGGCAGACTCCGTGTTTGAATGCCACATGATCATTCAGAATCCCGGGTGTAGAGGGGAGGCACCCCCTCTTCCACGATTTGGGGGACCCGTATTGCCTACTTAGTCTCAAAGTGCCTCTCAGAGGATGTTCTCTGCCAGTGGGTGCGATCCTGACTCCACCCACCAGTGAGAAGCAATACTCTGCTCAGTGTTTATAGTACGTGGGCTCAAGAGGCAGAGTACAGATGTTCAAATCTCTGCTGGCTGTGCTTCTTGGGCAGGTAACTTAACCTCTCTGGTCTCACTTGTAAAATGAGGATCATAATAGTATGAGAGGATTGTGGTGATCATAAAAGTAATTAATAGACATAAACTGCTTAAGCCTTTGCCTGGTACTCGGTGAGCGCTCCCGGAGTGTTTGCTGCTGCCTGTGCCTCTGGAGAGCTGCTTTTCTCCCTCTGCCTCGTACTGAGGTAGAAACATGACTCATGCTCCCCTACAACATGCAGAGGTCACACCCAGGGCAGGGGCTGTGTCTGCTCATCCTTTAGTATCTAACCTCATAGTCTCTTGGGCTTCGTAGGAGCTCGAGAAATGTGTTTGCAGTTAAAGTAAAGCCCCTTTGCCCCCACCCTGAGCCTATTTGGCAAATTCCAGAAAAACAGGACTTACTGCTTCTACCTAAAAGTGAAGTTCTCCTACTTAATCTGCTGCAAGATCCCTGCCGGGATTTGATTCTTTAAATTCCTTTAGCAAAGTCATGCTTTTCACTACCAGAGCTGTCACTGCTTCTATGCTCTCTCCCATCTCCACCAGCTACCTTCCTGGTGGCCCCCTGGCCAAAGCTGCCTGTAGGAGTCCCACCTCACTAACAGGAAGGAAAAAACTGACCGATCTCTCCCTTGGGTCACCTGATAAAATGCTTTCCTCCCTGTTGTACCAGGGCCTGCTTTTTTAAAAAAAATATTTGTTAAAATATGTTTTTATTGATTTTAGAATGAGAGGAAGGGAGAGGGATAGAGAGATAGAAACAATGATGAGAGAGAAACATGGATTGGCTGCCTCCTGCAGGGCCCCTACTAGGGATTAAGCCCACAAACCTGGGCATGTGCCCTGACTGGGAATTGAACCAGTGACCTGCTGGTTCATGGGACGATGCTCAACCACTGAGCAGCACCAGCTGGGCAGGACCTATTTTGCTAATATAGAGGAGTGGCTGATGGTGGCAAATCAGACCAGAGATGGAAGAGCGGAGGGTTGGATGAAGAGCTTTTGAGGTTTTCATTTCTTGCTCTGTAGGCAGTGCAGTCACCCATTTTGTCTCTTTTATCACCCTCTGGACTCTATCTATACTATGGAACTCACCTTAATCAGTAGCAAAGAGCCATTGAGAGAATGAAGAAATTACACAACCACTCTTTACCCGACATCCACTGAGGTCTGTCAGGTACCGGGATTCTAGTCCAGGTCACCAGCAATGCCTGATCTCCCTGGTGGGGTGACCGGGGCCTGCTTGAGCAGGAAGTCAGGAATACATCTGGGACAAATGCATGTACTCCAAAAAGACTCATGGCAGAAGCTTGGACATTTAAGGTCACCACTTTCATTTCCAAATTTCATTCCCATGCTCTTGGTCCGAGGAACCATGGAATAGGCCTCAGCAGTGGGGAGGTGATTAGTTTCCTAATAATCACCGCAAAGAAAGTACCACAGACCGGGCTGCTTAATACGACAACAATTCATGCTCGCATCATTCTGGAGGTCAGAAGTCTGAACTAAAGATGCCGGCAGGGACGCTCTCTGAGGCCCCGGGGAGAACCTGTTCCGTGCCTTCATCTTAGCTTCTGTGTTGCCAGCAATGCTTGGCATTCCTTGGCTTGGGTCCCTGCCTTCAACCCTGCCTCCTCATCACACGCTGTTCTCTCTGTGCCTTCACATAGTCTTCTTATAAGGTCAGCAGGCACACTGAGTTCAGGGCTACCCTAGCACGACCTCATCTTAACAGATTCCATCTACACAACCTCACTTCCAAGTAATGTCACATTCTGAGATATCGGGGTTAGAGCTTCACCACTTATCTTCTTGGGAAACACAATTCCACCCTTGCACAGGGGAGACGCTTTGACGTAGCTGCGTGACAGACATGTTGGTATTAGTTTGGATTGGACGTTTAAATGTCTACAGATGAGACTGTTCTCTAAACCTGAAAGAGCCTAGAAGTTATTGTTTCTGCCTGAGGGTGTTATTCAAGGGAAGAGAGGTAGATACGATGGAGCAGGTACGGAAGTGTCGATGGAGAAGCGTTAACTCAGAGCAACCACACTGAACCCAGTCCCCTGACCCCACACCCACCCCTTCTAATCTCCCGCCTTCACAGGCAAGGAAAGCAAGGCCTGGAGAAGCGTAGGCCTTCACTCTTCAGCTGGGCTTGAAACACCTCGGTGCCAGTGATGTGTATAGTTCACCTTTTCTCTCCTTGACAAATGGAGAGAGATCACCTTGTTCAGGTTTCAGTCCTCAGTGGGAGGTGACTTCTAGCCAGAGGTCAAGACTCTGGTGCGAATGGCAGAAACGCATTTGAAACTAAAGTCTCATGGAACTGAGAAGTTCAGGGAGAGAGAAGCAGATTCGGGGGGCTTGATCGAAGGGCTCCAACAGCATCAGCAGGAGCCAGCCTTTCTCGGTCAGCTGACCATGCTCCCTCTCTGGGGGCTTCATTTCCAGTCACTCTGACCGCTTCCTTTCCCAAGATAACCAACAACTATCCTGACTCTGCCACTTTGATTTAGTTGGGTTTAAATTTTACATTAATGGAGTTATACAGTATACGTTTAATATCTACTTCTTTTACCTACATTGTGTTGTAGGAGTCATTTATTTTGTTATACATGTTTGTAGTTCATTTATTTTCAATGCTATTTGTCAGTTGTATGAATACACCATGATGTACAATTTATTTCTTTTACTATACATGAACCTTTTTCTCTTAGTTCTTATTACTAATGGTGTTGCTATGAAACGTTTAATAATTTTTTTTTTTTGCACATAAGTACAGATATACGAAGAGTAGAATTGTTGCATAAGAGGATTTGAAGTATTTAAGTTTAGAAGATAATGCAATAACAGTTTTCCTTAGTGATCACATAAATTTATAGCCATACCACCAGTTTATGAAAGTTCCATTTGTTCCACAATGCCAGCCTTTTTCAGTTTCACTACTCTGATGATGTGCTGTGGTTCCTCATTGTGATATATTTAGATTTTTTTGATGATCAGTGAAATGAGGGTATATATATGTGTATATATATATAATATTTTTATGGATTTCAAAGAAGAAGGGAGAGGGAGAGAGAGAGATGAAACATCAGTGATGAGAGAGAATATCATTGATCAGCTAACTCCTGCATGGCCCCCATTGTGGACCAAGATATATTTAAAAAAAAAATTAACCAATGAATGCATAAATAAGTGGAACAACAAATTGGTGTTCCTCTTTCTCAAAACAATTTAAAAAACCCCTGCCTCTCCCTCTCAAATCAATTAAAAAAACACATTTCAACTTTATTCAATTTTCCATTTCTTTTTAATTTCATCAATTTTTCCTCTACTCATAACTTTTCCCCACTTCCTTGGGTGTCATATGTCTTTTATCCCCCTGCTCTTGAAATGGATACTTAACTTACTGGTTTCAGCCGTTTTCTTTTTCAGTGTATGTACCTAAGGCTACGATCTCCCTGCAAGTTTTACTTTGGTAGTAGCCTACAGTTTTGATATGCCACATTTTCCTAACCATTCTATTAAACATATGTTCTAACTTCCATTCTTATTTCCTCTTTCACCCATTTGCTATTTATTAGAGTATTTCTTAATTTCCAGGCATTTGGGGATATTCTGTTCTCTTAGGAATTGATTTCTCGTGTAATTCAGCTGAACTCAGAGGCATATTCTGCATGACTTCAGGTTTTCAGAACTTATTGAAACTTTGTGGGCTAGCATACAGTGTATGGGTTACTTTCATTTATTTATTTTAAAAAATATATTTTTATTGATTTCAGAGAGGAAGGGAGAGAGAGAGAAAGAGAGAGAGAGAGAGAGAGAGAGAGAGAGAGAGAGATAAACGTCAATGATGAGAGAGAATCGTTGATCAGCGGCCTCCTGCATACCTCCAACTGGGGATTGAGCCCACAACTCAGGCATGTGCCCTTGACAGGAATTGAACCTGAGGCCCTTCAGGCCAATGCTTTATTCACTGAGCCAAACCAGGAAGAGCTGTGGGTTACTTTTATAATACTCCATGGGAACTTGAAAAAAAGCAGATTCTGCATATTCACATTGTTAAGTTTGTTGTTTGTAAATGTCATTAAGGTCAAATTGGTTCAAATTGTTTGTATTTTAACTAACTTTTTGTCTCCTTGTTTATCAGTTACTGAATGAAGTGTATTTAAATCTCCCCTTTTGTTTGTGGATTTGTTAATTTTTTCTTTATATTCTTGCTTTTTGTTGTATGTCAGAACTTTTTATTATTCAATTTTTTCTCCATCAAATGTTAATTATACATCCTTTTACTCTTTCTTTAGAATTTATTCAGTGACAAAAGCATACTTCCTGATTTATAAACGTATACAAAATTGCCACTTTTATTGCTTTCTTCACAAGGTTTCTCCCCTCTTTTGTGTTTTTGTACACAGATTTTAAACTACATGAGACACTGTTATTATTATATTTACAGCAAATATTCATTTAGATCTACCCACATACATATTCTTTCTGTTGGCCTTATTCCCCCCTGCACTATGGCCTTTCCTCAGACTATTTCCTGAAGAGCTTCCTTTAGTATTGCTTTCAGAACAGTTTTATTGGTCATGGATTATTTCAGTATTTGTCATCTCACCTTTTTTTTAAAAGGAATATTTTCACAGGATACTCAATTGGTTTGATAATTATTTTCTTTCAGGGTTTTAAAGGATGATATTTGCTGAGAAAAGCTGTCTTTGGCCCAGTGATCCCATTCTAGGAATATATCCTAAGAAACTCAAAACACCAATCAGAAAGAAGATAGGCATCCCTATCTTCATAGCAGCACAATTTGTAATAGCTAAGATCTGGAAACAGCCCAGGTTCCCATCAGTCAATGAGTAGACAAAAATACTGTGGTACGTTTACACAATGAAACACTATGCAGGAGCATAAAAGAAGGCTCTCTTATCCTTTGAGACACATGGAGGGATATGGAGAGCATTATGTTAAATGAAAAAAGCCAGTCAGAGAAAGACAAGTATCCCACGATCTCACCCATATGTGGACTCTAATGAGCACAATAAACAGATGAACAAAATAGATCCAAAGACATAGAAACATGGAACAGACTGATGAATCTCAGAGGGAAGGTGGGGGTGGGTGGGTGGGTGGGAAGAGATGAGCCAAAGAACTTATATGCATGTAAGCATAACCCATGGACACAGATAATAGTGCAGTGATGGTGAACCTATGACACGTGTGTCAGAGGTGACACGCGAACTCATTTTTTTGGTTGATTTTTCTTTGGTAAATGGCATTTAAATATATAAAATAAATATCAAAAATATAAGTCTTTGTTTTACTATGGTTGCAAATATCAAAAAATTTCTATATGTGACACGGCACCAGAGTTAAGTTAGGGTTTTTCAAAATGCTGACACGCCGAACTCAAAAGGCTCGCCATCACCGCAATAGTGTGGTGAAGGCCTGGGGTGGGAAAGGGGCAGGCTAGAAGGAGTCAATGGGGAAAAAATGGGTACATCTGTATAACTTTCAGCAATAAAGATAAAATACATTTTAAAAAGAAAGAGGCAGTCTTGAGCATGCAGTCTTTCAGCCCCCACTCGGCTGTATGGGAACGGGCCTGGGGCACGTAGCTTTCCTAACTAACAGATAAGGAGGCCGCCCAGCCTAAGCCACACTTACCTTCCTGGGGAATAGCCTCCCCTGTTCCATGCTCTTTGCCTCTGATTGGAGCATCAAATGGCACTTGGCAAACCCACTGCTTTGTCTGTCCTCCCCAGGAAGGGGGAAGGTTCCTTCTACTGTGGCATCCACCAGAGGGGTGCATGTAGGCAAATTGCCTGTGTCAGCTGACAGGAGAGACCCACTGGCCATGGGGATGGATGCCCACTACTGAGGCTGATCTTGCTGTCTCTTCTCCATGTAAGCAAAGTGCTGTTCTATCCAGTGCTTGACTGCACTGTGTTTCCCCTGGTGACTCCAACTCAAAGATGCACGGGCAGCAGTATGTGGAGTCCTCCTCCGGTGCACAATATCCCATTGTCTTCTGACTTCTATTTTTTTTTTTTCTGTTTAAAAGTCATCTGTAAGTCTTATCACTGATCCTTTGAAGAAAAGGTGCTTACTTTTTCCTCTGCCGCTGGTTTTCGGCAGTGCCGTGATATGACAAGGTATGACTTTTCTTGTTACAATTCTACTTGGTTATGATAATATTTCTTGAATCTGTGGCTTAGTGTTTTCCTTCAGTTTTGGAAAATATTCTTTTATTAACTTTCTAAATAAAATTTCAGCTCCAGTTTCTTTCTTGGATTTCAATTACACACTTACACTTTTTACCATGACCCAAATGCCTCTCATACTCTTCTCTGTGCTTTCTATTTTTTCTTGTTATGTTTCAGTGTGGGAACATAGCTGTGTCCTTTCATCCACTGTGCTTAACCTCTGTTAACCCACTTACTGAGTTATTAATCTCAGGTATTAAATTTTAAATTCTAAATTTTATATTTAATTCTTTCTCGTAGAATTTAGTTTTCTGCTGAAACTCTTCACATTTCCTATCTTTTACTGACTGTATTAATGTTAGTTATTTTAGAAACCATACCTGATAATTCCAATATCATATATGAGTCTATATTAACTTTTTTTCCTTGTGGTTTTGGTCTATTTATTGTATGTCCTTATATACCTGATACTTTTTAACAGCTCACTGGACATTGTGTATGAAAAATTATATAGGATCTTAGCCTTTTTCTTTGGCCAATTAGCTTCTTAGTTTTTCAGCCCAATAATGCTTATAAAGTCACAAATGACTTGAATCTCTTTTCTCTCTGTGATTCTGGCCCACTTTCTGGGTACCTTGTTACCTCTTGGAATCCTTTAAATAGATTACTCCTCACCCCCCAAAACAAAATATCCCAAAAAACAAAACCTAGCTATTTTAGTTGTTATCAGTGAAATATATAAGCTAACTTATCATAGCCAGAAGTAGAAATAGAAACCTTTCTAAAAGTTTTCATCCTTGAGTAAGCAAACCCTTTTCTGTGTACCTTAGGTTCTTGGAACTATGGGCCTAGTGCAATTAGCCTCACTTCATTGTAATAGAAGACCTTGGCGGTTATATTTGATAGATAAAAGGAAACTCATTTCCCCTTTCTTCCACAGTGCATTGATGATCTTTGCAGGGCAGGGAGAGGTGGTCACAGAAATAATTTTAAAAATACTCCTCCTGGAACACTTTGAGTTATTAAGGGATGTGATTTTCAAACTTCCATGGCAACAGAAGAGCTATATCTACATTTACTAAATTTCTCTGTGGTTTTAAAAATTTATACTATCGATGCGGATCTTGTGGTTTCTAATAATGGAGGCAAGTGATGGCTCTCTCAGGGCTCTATGAGGTGTGACACAATGGGTTGGGGGAAAATGGTTGTCAGATGTATGCAGAAGTTTGAGGAAAGCGATCTGTTTCTGAATCTCAGCCTTGGACTACGTCAATCCTGTGTGGGTTGGATCTTGAGTTTGGGTTTCTTTGTAGAAATGTATAGGAGTCCACTTTTTTTTATAGGTCTCACTATACATATAAAATGGATTCTCTTCATATATAATCACTAGTTGTCCAACTTAGAAGTTAAGGAGAACAACTTTTCTAGAGGCAGGTCAGAGCTAAGCTTCACCATTCTGCTGGCTAACGGGGCCTGCTGTTTTTTCAGAACGAGGGTCAGGATTTCAGTTCCTCAAATAGTGATTAACTCTAGATAATTAGTTCCAGGTTATTAGAGCATTGTTTCCCGAAGTAGTCTTTGGTCCCTACTTCCTGACATGATTACGATTAAATGACCAGGGTGTAAAGTGTGGGGTGCTAGGGAAGGGACATTTTTCTGATTAAACAATAAAGCTAAGCAGCCAACTTTATTTCCTGGGTCACTTCTCAGAGAAGATTGTGTGTTTAGAATATGCATTGTGATTCTCCAAGACAGGGAAAGTAACACAAAATGCAGCGTTTCTCAAGTCAGACTGAACTCTATCTACTTTAGTATTAGTTCAAAGAAAATTCACACTTAATAAACTAAGTTTAGTGATGATGTTGGGAGAGTGAGGAAGTGTGGAAAGAGACAGCCCTAAAGGAGATAATAAATTTCTCTTCTTTCACTCTTTCTACTCATTTTCACTGTTAAAAATGTCTCTTGTTTGTGTGTGTTGTTTTGCTTTGTTTTGTTTGTACTGATCTTAAGCCCTTGGCAGGAAAGTTTCTACAGAAACTAAGCAACCAGCTAAACAGAATTCTCAAAGCTCCTCCTTCCCCTGGGAGCTAAGTGTAGGTGATGGAAAGAGGCAGCACTGGCAGTGGGTCCCCTGGGGAAACCCCTTTGCTTGGCACTAGATACCTCTCCTAGCTTGAATTCACCTGATGGCTTGGTTTCTGGTGACTGGTGGATGGGGCAGGATGATCCTGAGAAGTTCTGAGTCCAGGCAAATCTCTCCCAAGAGGATCAGTTCCAAAGGCAAATTCTACTGTATCCTACCCTCATTCCTATTTCCCTATTCAAGAGCAGCCATAAGGGGCTCTAGATGGTTTGGCTCAGTGGATAGAGCATTGGCCTATGGACTGAAGGATCCTGGGTTCGATTCTGGATAGGGTACATGCCCGGGTTGCAGGCTTGATCCCCAATAGGAGGCATGCAGGAGGCAGCCAATCAATGATTCTCTCTCATCATTGATGTTTCTAACTATCTCTTCCTCTCCTTTCCTCTCTGAAATCAATAAAAATATATAATTAAAAGAAAAAAGAACAGTCATAAGGAGAAAAGAGGTTACAGTCAGCCTGGTGAGAGAGATAGTGGTTAGTTTTTATGTAATCAATAAATCTCTTTTAAAGAACTATTTGAATAAGTGTTCTCTTTCTCCTGAGATTACATCAACTATGAGTTATTAAATGCCTATCATTGGTGGTGGTTGTGGTGGTGTGCATGTGTGCGTGTGCGTGTGTGTGTGTGTGTGTGCGTGTGTGTGTGTGTTGGGAGGCTGAGGGGGGTATGACCCCGTATTTAGTTTATCTGGGTCCTGCACAGAATACTAACTCCTGTGGCTATTTGTGGTGGGGTAGGAGGAGTGGTCAGAGGGAATCTTGCATCCAATTTGGCAATAGTAACACAGTCACCTGTTGAAGGTACATTGGAATAAAGGGACAGCTTGGGAGTGTTGTGGAGATTAATCACAAATAATAACAGTGCACCAAACCGCACCACAGCACCAGAGTCTGCTCTCCCTGCCACTCTGAGCAAAGTGACTCCAATTAATTTGGTGGTAATGGTAGGGGTGGGGGACAGGCTGTTATTTTCCTTGACAGTTTCAGAGACATTTCATAAATAATGTGCTTGGTGTGTCAGTTCGTGCATCTGGGAAGCATAATGCGTTCTTGGCACCACGGTGCACTGTGACGTCCATCCGTTGTCTCTTGCAGAAGGAGAGCGGTTGAGCCCATCTATTTAGAGTTTTGGATATTTTGGTGTCTGAAGAACTCTCTTCAAGCTGAGGTTATTTTTGTCCCTGAATAATCAAAGCCAGGCTTCTTCAGGAGGTTGCAGAGTGGTGGCTGGTGGACTTGAGTAGAACCAATTGCTGTCGTGCAAATCTCAACACCATGTTCATGAAGGAGAAGGGGCTTTGGATGATAAAAATTGCTCCACAGAGGTTTTGCCTTATGGTTTTGATAATGTATATGGCAACACTAGGAATGCAAATATAATTTCCCTAGGATAAACAACACAAAACTATGTATTCTTTGATGATGCTTTGGCTTGCTTTTGGAAAGAGACATGACAAATTAGACATCAGTGGTAAGTCATAGTCAGGGGAACCTGGTTTTCAATTTCTTTTTCTACTCTCCTACTGAGTAGCTGTGTCCTTTTTGTAAGACTTTACTCCTCTATGCCATATACTTGCTTTTTTTCTTTCATCCAAAGCACAGGTAGGAGAGTACTTAATCCAAAAATTGTGAAGATAAACTTTTAAAAGTAAAAGTGAATTTCTCCTTTCCTCTTTCTTCTGCTGCTAACAATGGTCACTGTAGCCATCCTAATTATTATCATCTCCTAGTTATTATATTCTAATTATCACATCCTAATTATTATCACTTCCTAAACCACCTTATTGACACTGGTATTTACTCTTAAATATTCACTAAACTATTCATCTTATACATCATTAACAGGTCAAACTTTTTGAAACAAATCTATTTTTAAATTTATTGGGGTAACATCCTATATAATAAAAGCATAGTATGCAAATTGTCCCCTTGATAGGAAGGTCATCCGAGAGTTCAACCAGGGGGCGGGGCTGACCAGAGGAAGGGAGGGAGGCCCCGGCCAGCAGCTGGCAGCCACTAGGGACCCTATCAGTGCATGAATTTCGTGCATTGGCCTCTAGTTGGTTAATAACATTATATAAGTTTCAAGTTTATAATTCTATAATACATCTTCCATACACTGCATTTGTGCTCACCACCCAAATTCTCGTCTCCCTCCATCACCATATTTTTGACCCCCTTTACCCTCTTCATCTTCCCCCACCCCCCTTCACCTCTGGTAACCTTCACACTGTTGTCTGTGTCTACCAGTTTGTTTATTTGTTGCTTTCTGTTTTATACCCCACATAGCACTGATATCATATGGTTCATGTCCTTTTCTATCTGGCTTATTTTGGTTAGCAGGATACTCTCAAGATTTATTCGTGTTCTTGCAAATGGCAGTATTCATCCTTTCTTATGGCCAAATAGTATCCCATTGTACACATGTGTCACATCTTCTTTTTTCCAATTATCCATTGAAAAGCACTTAGGTTATTTCCATGTCTTGGCCATTGTGAATAGTGCTACAATGAATGTAGGGGTACATATATCTTTACAAATAAATATTTTCAAAAATTTCAGGCAGATACCCAGAAGAGGGATTTCTGGGTCCCATGGTAGTTCTATTCTTAATTTTTTGAGGAACCTTCATACTGTGAACCAAATCTTTGATCATGATGTCAGTCTACTCATTCACCTTCAACTGGATGTTCAGTCTCTTGGCAGCCTTGTGTTCAAAGTCTTTTACTATAAAGCTCCAGCCTTCCTCTCTAGCAGAGCACCTGCTGCCATTTTGAGACTGAACTTTCCTTGATTGCCATACATGCCCAGGGATTCATTACCGCTGCACCTGTAGGCACAACGCTCCCATCCTCAGAATGCCTTCCCTCCTCTGTATGTGTAAATGCGACTCCACTTCACGCTGTGGCTGCCATTACCTTCTTCACGCAGAGACATTGTCTTCCTACAGCCTCTCATCTGTTCCTTCTTCATGTCACACCTCATTTTGCTTATAGCAGAGTCTAAAATGTGTATTTTACCTTGTCTAGTGAGTTAGAACTTCCTTGAGAGCAAGGGTCACATGGCTAAGCTCTTAGAATTGCTGTGTCTAGCATAGTGCAGTGCCAAATGATGCTTTTCATCTTAACTCTATCCCACACTAATTCCCTGAGAGAATTATGTAAATTCTCAGTATTTCACGTCACTAATTTGTAAAAGACATCAAGTCAGTAATGGTTTTCCTGCAGGGAGCAGGACAGGCCTGCAGCAGGAGGCATCCTTAGGAGCACCTTTGTATGGAGCCAAGGAGAACCATTCTCTTGATGCAGCCAGCACCCTCCATCCCACTCCCACTAGTCCCACCTGTGTACTGAGCTTTCCAAAGCACTGTCAGGTATTGCCATCTCATTAAATTTTCTCCACCAGGAAGGTCAAATAATCAGTACAATCAGCCCAAGCATGGTGGAGAGAGAGGTCAAAAAGTCACAGAAAAGCCCAAATGATTGGCGTGGAGTTGCATAGCTTGTTGGTGGTAAAGCTAGGGAAGGATCAACCATTTCTTAATTTTTATTCCATAGATTTCTACTAAACCAGCCAGTCATTCATCATCTACTTTCACATTTTTGGGTTTGATTATGTCTGTGTAATGCTCGTGCTTTCATTTATTTAATGTTTCTGTTTTAATCCATCCTGTTTTAAACTGAAATATATTGATTTTTAAAGGAAACTTTAGTTTACTGCCATAAATGAAAGACCAGATTTATCACTTGCCATAAATAGACGGTCACCTTAAAAGGAAGGATTATGGATATAAAATTATGTTCTTAAATTCTGAGCCATAAAGAGCAAGGGCCAATGAGAAGCCATGAGTAAGTAGGTGCAGAACTGGAAGAAATATGGGGAATCAGAAACTATGAGTAATTTGCATCTCTCTGATGATTAGTGACTTTGAGCATTTTTCATATGTCTCTTGGCCATCTGTATGTCCTCTTTGGAGAAGTGTCTATTTAGGTCCTTTGCCCATTTTTTAATTGTATTGTTTGTCTTCCTTTTGTTAAACTGTATTAGCTCTTTATATATTTTTGAAGTTAACCCCTTATCAGATGTATCATTGGCACGTATATGCTCTCATTCACTGGGCTCCCTTTTCATTTTGTTGATAGGTCCTTTTGCTGTGCAGATGCTTTTTATTTTGATGTAGTCTCATTTGTCTGTTTTCTTCTTTGTTTCCCTTGTCCTAGGAGATGTATCAGCAAACATATTTGCTATGAGAGACATCTGATATTTTGCTGCCTATGGTTTCTTCTAGGATTTTTATTGTTTCATGACTTACATTTAAGTCTTTTATCTATTTTGAGTTTATTCTTGTGTATGGTGTAAGTTGGTGGTCTAGTTTCATTTTTTTTTGTATGTACCTGTCCAATTTTCTCAACACCATTTATTTTATTCATTTAGGTCCTTTGCCCAATTTTAATGGATTGCTTGTCTTCCTTTTGTTAAGTTGTATTAGTTCTTTATATATTTTGGATATTAACCCTTTATCAGATGTTTCATTACCAAATATGTTCTCACATACAATGGGGTCACTTTTCATTTTGTTTCTTTTGCTGTTCAGAAACTTTTTATTTAGATGTAACCCTACTTGTTTATTTTCTCCTTAGTTTCCCTTGCAATAGGAAATGTATTTGCTATCATATTGCTACAAGACATATCTGAGATTTTCCTGCTTATAGTTTATTTTAGGATTTTTATGGTTTCATAACTGTCTTTTCTCCATTGTATGCACTTGCCTCCTTTGTCAAATATTGAGCATAAGGTATCACCTCACACCTGCCAGAATGGCTATCATCAACAAATCAACAAATGACAAGTGCAAGGGAGGATGTGGAGAAAAGAGAACCCTAGTGCACTGCTGTGGGAATGCAGACTGGTGCAGCCACTGTGGAAAACAATATGGAGTTTCCTCAAAAAATTTTAAAAATGGAACTACCATTTGACCCAGTGATCCCATTTCTAGGAATATATCCTAAGAATCTCGAAACACCAATCAAAAAGAATATATGCACCCCTATGTTCATAGCAGCACCATTTACAATAGCTAAGATCTGGAACTAGCCTAAGTGTCCATCAATGGATGAGTGGATAAAAAAGCTGTGGCACATTTAAAAGAAGAAAATCTTACCCTTTGTGACATCATGGAGGGACCTGGAAAGTATGCTAAGTGAAATAAGCCAGCCAGAGAAAGACAAGTATCACATGATCTCACTCATATGTGAAATCTAATGAATAAAATAAATTGCTGAACAAAATAGGTCCAGAGACATGGAAACGTGGAACAGACTGACGAATCTCAGAGAGAAGGGCAGACAGGAAGAGATTAACCAAAGAAATTATATACCTATATGCATAACCCATGGACACAGACAATAGTGTAGTGAAAGACTGGGGAGGGGGGTGTGCATGAGGGGTGAACATGGGTGGGTGAAGGATGAGGGGATCCCTGGGGAAAAAAAGAGTAATCTGTAATACTTTCAACAGTATATATATATATTTAAAAGAAAGTAGCTTAATAATGACAAATAGTATGATTATTCAGACCAGTAGATAATCATCAAGTCAAACAACCTTAAAAAGAAAAAAAGAAAGAAATCAGAGTAAGCAGTAGGAAAAATGGGGAGAGTCCATGGTGAGGCAGTTGCTATATAACACCAGGGATGTTAGGAGCAGGGTAGGAAACTGAGGCACCTCGATGGCAGAGCATATATATTGTATAACCAGTCACTAAATCTCTCCGGTTTGAAAGCCTCTTCTGATGCCCAAATAGCATTCCACTCTCCATGAAGTCCGTCATAGTGAGCCACCTTCTTGGAGTGGACTTCCTAGCTTCCCCTTCCAAGGAGGAGTGTTTGCATTGTCTCCACTCATTCCAGTGAGGTCGGCTTAGAATCCCTGAAACTTCAAATAAATGGATGCCATCAAATCAGTCAGCATGTGAATGGGAGTTGGGGGGTAGGAGAAAGCAGGAGGAGCCCGGTGCCTGTGTGGGGGTGCTGGGCTGCTGAGAGTCAGGGGTTGGGGCATCCTCTTCCAGGCCTGACACCTCCCCACATTCAGTGCATTTCTCCCATCTGCACATCACATACCCTGCAGCAGCTTTCTTGGACTGTCAATTTCTCAAGGCTGGAAAAATGGAATAAAGTTTGGAACCAAAAAATATAGGGTATGGCTTAGCCGGTGTGGCTCAGTTGGTTGGTGTCATCCCATGCACAGAAAGGTTGCTGGTTCGATTCCAGTCAGGACACATACACGGGTTGCAGACTCAATCTCCTGTAGGAGGCAAGCAGGAGGCAACCGATGGGTGTGTCAACTCTCACACTGATGTTGCCCTCTCTCTAAAAATCAGTAAAAATATTAAAAACAAACAAAACACATCTGTGATATGTGACTGATCAAAGACCCTTAAAGACCTGGCTGAGTGCTGGTTGGGAAAGGCCTGAAGTTCTGACCAGCCTGCTGGGCCTGAGGTCAGGAAGGAGTGATGGTCTGGCAGATGCACACCAAGGGGCAGAATGGGTGGAGTGGGGGGACATGCTTTTAATGTGAATCAAATATTCTCCCCCAAAAAGAGAGGATGGGAGAGAAGCTTGGGCCAGAGAGATCAATATTCTCAGCTGTTATCTTTCCCCTCCCATCTTCCCTCCTGAGGTTTCAGCTTTTCTAAAACTCCCTCGTCCATCAATCTGCTCTTCTGTTGGCATAGCTGGGCTTTCTGGTTGCCCTGCCCCACCCCCTCACTCTTAGGGCCATGGAAAGAACCAGAATCTCTTCCTCTGGAGTTCAGCCCATAGAAAATATCAGTGAAGATAAACAATACCTTATATCTGTATGGTGTCTGGCAGTTTTTGTAAATATCTCATGTACATAATCTTATTGCATAATTAGATAAGGCAGATCTGTTACAAGTGGATCTCTATGAAGGGGCTAAGGAAGGGGGAAGGCAGCAACACCTCAAATCAGAGACTTGAGGGTAGTTTGGAACCTCCTGTTAACAGATGTTGGGCAAGTCCTCCATATTTCCTGATATGTACCCTTTTGGGTGGCCAATGACTGAAGAAAAATGAACTTAGCAAACATTTGAGTATCTACTAGGCACTGAAGCTTTTAGGGACATTGGAGACAGGACTCATGAAGTGCATCTCTCCGCCCATCATGACCTCCTGACCTCAGGCCCCCAGGCTGACACTGATCTGTAGGTCTCCACCAACCAAAGCTCATCCAAGCCTTAGGAGGCTTGGGAGATGGAAAGTGGAGCAAGGGGCAGATTATTTTTCTTTAAAAAAACACAAAAACACTGACTAGACATGAAGGGCCAGAGAGGGAAAGAATTTATCTTCCCAACAGCTACAGAGTCTCACTTGAGCCTCCTGAAACCAACCAAACATCTCTATGAGCGGTGGTGAGGACATGGCTCCAGGAGGGAAATGGCTGGAGTAAGTGTGTTTTCAGAACCCACCACCCAAATGAGAAGGCATGCTGGCATATGGCTGACAAAAGGGAAAATCACCTGAACTTATGTCACACCCAGTAGGTGTGGTGTGTTGCCAACCCGCAGATCCATCCATTCCTTGTGACAGGAGCCAATCCCATTGGGGATACTAAAGGAGGGGGTTTAGGGGAGGGGCTGGGTATGCCTCTCCCTCTCTCTGTTTCCGAAGGCTTCTCCCGCAGCCCTGCATCTCTCTGTGGCTCCAGGCCCACCACGCTTCTAGCTTCTGTGAGTGACCCGTCCCTGGGCTTCCATGGCCCTGCCTCCTCCCCTAGGCCTCCAGCTTGGGGAACTTCTTGCTTTTGCTAATCTTGAGTTGCATCACTATCTTACTTTTGGCTTCTCAGCTCATCTATCACCTGGGAAACCAATTTCCTGCCTGAAAGCCCCTCTGTTTTAAATATTCTAGTGGTTTTGTTTCCTGGTTAGATCTGGATTGATAAACCTCCCTGATAAGAAAGAGCCAAAACTCTCGGGCATTGTTTGGGAGATGCCTTGGCAATGCCTCTCTCCCCAAAGCCCAGCACCCTTCAGAGAAGCACGGGCCCCGAGCTGCTGTAAGCCTTTTCTTGGACCGAAGGGTTGGAAAATAGGGCTCTGTGATTTGTTGGACACATGTTTACATGGAGGAACTGTACGGTCCTACAGATTTCATGATTCCAAGACATCAACTGACTTCCAAGTTTTATATATTTGAATGTTTAAAAAATAAATTTGGCTCCAAGATGAAAGGGCTGGAAATAATTTCCATGTCCTCATTTGTGTGCTTCAGATATTACTACTGACATTTTATAAATATTTTAAACCTTTCTTCACCTTCTATATGTCAAGATAAAAAAGGACATTTTAGATAATAGCTTGAGTTGGGGGCGGTGCCTCTTCTTGATGGGTGACTGATGACTCACTGTCCACTGTAGACAACAATGTTTTCCAAAGCACACAGCAGACTCACGAATGTTTGTTCAGTGGTCATAGAATTTAGCGGTGCGAGGATTTTTTTTCAATCCAAAATCTTCCTGTACTGCATTCTCCCTTTCCTACTGCCTCCGATACTGTCATTTACACCCAAATTCAGCACACACTCGCTCTACTTCCCTCCCTGACTCAGATTCCTCATCCAACTCAGTCCCTCATCTCTCTCTCTCTAGGGGCCCTTCAACTCTCTGCTTCTATTGTGACCCTTGGAGCACATCAGGGATTTTTAACTTTCTGGGGTGAATGAACCCCTTTTAAAATCTCATAAAATTGTGAATCCTCTGTAGAGGAACCTACACTAAACACAGGCAACTTTAGCAGCTAATACTCCCGAAGCCCACACATGATCATGGTCTAAGGGACCCAGAGTTCCTTCTATCCTCTGGCCTTAGCTGAATTGCTTTTCTTTCGCCTGTTATAGAAACTCTAAACTGAATTCCATTTTACTCCTAATTTAATTCCATTGTGGTTGGAGAACATATTTGTATCATTTTGATCCTTCTAAGTTTATTGAGGCTTGTTTTATAGCTTAGCTTATGGTCTATCCTGGACAATGTTTCATGTGCTCTTGTGAATATGACTTATTTTGCTACTGATGGGTAAAGTGTTCTATGCATGTTTGTTAGGTCTAGTTAGTTTATAGTGTTCACTTTTTCTATATCCCTGTTGATCTTTTGTCTACTTGTTCTACCCATTACTGCAAGGGGGATATAGAAGTCTCTAACTAAAATAGTTGGATTATATGTTTCTCCCTGCAATTCTGTCAGTTTTTGCTTCATGTATACTTGGGGTTCTACTGTAAGGTACATATATGTCTATAATCATTGTATCTTCCTGATGCTGGAACCCTTATAAAATAACTATAAAATAACCCTCTTTATCTCTGATAGTATTTTTTTAAACTCTATTTTGTTTAATGCTGTATACCCATTCTGACTCTCATATAGTTATTATTTTCTAGTTTAATATTTTAATTTTTAAAATGTTTTAAATACATATTTCAGTCATTTTCTTAATGGTTGCTCTAGTGTTCACAATATACACCTTAACTTATCTGAATCTACTTCAGAATTACCTTAACTTAATTTCAGTGAGACATAAAAGATTTACTTCTTGTTGGAGGCCACTGAATCTGCTCTTTCTTTTCATGGTAATTTCTACCATCCTTTCTCAGTTTTACCTGGTTGTCTTAATCTAACACACCACCCTCTCTGGGTTTACATGCTTTCTTTCTTTCTTTTTTTTTTTTTAACATATATTTTATTTACTTTAGAGAGATAGTAAGGGAGAGGTGTAGAGAGATAGAAACATCCATGAGAGAGAAGCATTAATCAGCTGCCTCCTGCATTCCCCCTACTGGGATTGAGCCTGCAACCTGGGCAAGTGCCCTGACCTGGAACTGAGCCAGCAATCTCTTGGTACATAGGATGATGCTCAACCAACGGAGCCACAGCAGCCAGGACTGAATGCCCATCATTAAAAGATGAACTCTACCAGGCCTAGCAACAAAATACAATTTCTATCCTCAAGAAACTTTCAATCCAGTGAAAGAAAACAACTACTGATGATATATGTAAAAACGTAAGTGTCATAATCCTAAATAATAGGTAGGAAATCACAGGGGAGGAAGATACTAATTCCAATCGGTAGGACCCAAGAAGGCGTTATGGAGGAAACAATATTTGGATTTAGCTTTGTAGGATAACAGGACCCTGAGAAACTGGAAGGCTGGTGGTCTATACACATCTGTTTATATTTCACAGCAACAAATTAAAGAGGAGAATGGGTGATGAGAAGCTCCTAACCTTGGCTGAGGACAGCCTGTGGGCCTGTCAGTTTTCCCACTCCCCTGGGAGCCCCTTCTCTCCAAGTCACACAGGACTGAGCAACTTGCCTGAGGCCCTAAGTGTGGTTGGCTCTGTGCAGTCATTCCTGGGAGTTCAGCTTATGATCTGGGTGTGTTTTCTTTCTATCAGATCTATCTTCCCAAAAAGGCAGGGACTAGGAAGATAGAATGAAAAATGAAAAATTTTCCTTGAGTTCCCTCAAACGAAGGTCTGATGAGTTCTCCAGGGAGATTATATGTAAAAATCTTGGCTTTGTCTGTGGGCCTATATGTGTATCACAGTTTTCTGGTGCAGTAGGAACATTTGATCATGATTACATAAAATTTGTATCAGTGCATTGCTCCTCTCACATTGATTTACATTTTCAATTAACAACCATAGCTCTGAGCTCTTTGGACCATGTCAAATATAAACACAATAACAGGCTTGCAATGGTCCAGATAAGATCATAGTGACTCAGCAAAATCTGGATGAGGAAAACAAAAAGATATGTGATTTAGCAATTCTACTCAGGAAGTGCTCGAGAGACCCAAAGAAATTTGTAGACATCAGCACAGCACAGAGCATGTCTGCATTTTTGATCCTAACAATTTTAGTGCAATAATATTATAATAGAAGGTCAAATCTAGGACATGATGAGAAGTTGGCAATCTAGCAGGTGGTCATATAAAGTTGAATTTAACTAAGTAATAACACCATAGTCTAAAATTTGGCCTCAGAATCCTAATTTTGTTAATATACTTAATGATATTTTTTAGGAGCTGATTTACTAGTATATTAACAGAATTTTTTAGATCAGTAGATAAAGCTAGGATGACATCTGTGAATTTCAATGAGAGACAATACACCAAGATGCTTCTCAGGTTGCTATCAGCAGTTACCTCTGCTCGCCACACTTCTCTACTCCCCATCCTGCACAGGAGTCTTTGAGTAGCTGGCTCCTTCTCATCAGTTGGTCTCAGGTTAAACACTCATGATGCTGTTTCCATTAGAGTAATTCTGTAAGGAATAAACCAAACAATGTATAATGGCTCACACACAACAGAAGTTCATTTTTTTTGTTCATGTAAGATGTGAAAGGCAGGCAAAGAGATCACTGGGGAGACTGCTCCATGAAGTCATTCAGAGATCCAGGGCCACATCTGTTTATATTTCACAGTAACAAAATTAAAGAGGAGAGTGAATAGTGCTAGCTTCAGACATGGTTTCTAAAGGTCACCTCAAAGGTTGTCTTTAGTCAGCCAGGAATAAAAGGAGAAAAGATAGGAATGGTGTGAAGTACAATTTGTCAGAATTCTGGGTTTCCAGGGGTCAGGCTTGTGTAAGAGTGCATAGTAACAATAAAATGAAAAGAGAGTGCTCAAGTTTCTTTGAATACAGAATTTCATGGGAAGCCAAATTGTAGCCAATGGATTCTTTGGGTGTGGGCAGTTATTTGAGAATTTAACAAAAGCAAGATAAGAAGTCTATAATGCTTCCATCCCTGTGATAGGTAAATTCTGGTCCAAAAGTTTGGATAAGTTGAGCCTCTGAGTCAGGGCACTCTTTCTAGACAGGGGTGGGCAAACTTTTTGACTCGAGGGCCACAATGGGTTCTTAAACTGGATTGGAGGGCCGGAACAAAAGCATGGATGGAGTGTTTGTGTGAACTAATATAAATTCAAAGTAAATATCATTACATAAAAGGGTACGGTCTTTTTTTTTTTAGTTTTATTCATTTCAAACGGGCCGGATCCAGCTCGCAGGCGGTAGTTTGCCCACGCCTGTTCTAGCAGATAAGATTGGGATGAGGACTGCCAAAATTTGTCACCATTATTATTATTTTACACTCAATTCATCAACTCAGTCAGGTCATGAGAACTATGGTCCAGGAGGCTATGCAAAGATTGGTAAACTCTGGTTTTACCAATGATTCATTTTGATCCATCGCACATTAATTTTTATAGTTGAATTCAGACTAATCTACTAATTAGGTCTCACCCAGCCCAATGTGTGTGCTCTTAAAATACACCAGTCAATCCTCATGCCATTGCTGGGAGGAAGACAAGATGCAGTCATGGCCCCTGTTTCATAGATAAGCACAGAGAAGTATGTTTCTTCTGTTCATACAGAAAATGGAGCCCATTGAGACCACCATTTCTGACCTATATCCTCTCTTTTCATTGGACTGTTACTATGCACTCTTCTACAAGCCTGTCCCCTGAAAACCCAGGAATTTTGACACTTCACACTATTCCCATCAAATAAATTAAGAATATATATGGTGAATTAGTAAGTGTGTTTCTGACTGGAGAGGACTTCAGTTTGAACCAGGTGTTCAAGATAAATGATTCCTCTTATAATTTTGTATGTTTGAAGCTTGGCAGACATTTAAACCTTATTTTTCTTCACAATTCACATATTTCCCATACCGAGTGTTGCAGGTCACATACCTATTGTGATATGGCCTCTAACATGTTCATTTCCTGAGGCCTGGTGGGTCAGCACAGTAGATATGTCTCTAAAATCTATTCAGAGGCCAGGCTGACAGGCAGTAATTTACTACTCCTGGAAGTGACTTTGGACCCCACATGTACATCCCACAAAATGAAACCGAAATGCACCCCCAACCAAATGTTTTTTAGAATAATTCTAAAAATGCCTCCCCAGTGCGATCTAACATCAGGGTAATTGTGATGGCAGGGGAGTCAGAGCAGGAGGAAGACTGTATTCACAGCTGACTGAGTTTGCATTTTAACAAAACAGAGGCCATGTCTACCCATTGCTAACTCCATTGCTAGGACGTGGAAGTTGCCTGTGTCGGTGATGGCCCTTGAACTTGAACTTCCTGGTGAATCGACTCTGGTGTGACACAACGCAATCCAGGATGAAGGGAAAAGAACAAAACTGACTTAGCAGCAAAGTTGACTAAAAGCATAATAGACTACAAATTGGTTTATATCTAGTGAAGCCCTTCCTAAAGTTTTGAAAGCCAAAAACAAAATAGTTTTTTGTTGCTAAGGCCCTGTGCCAGCACTGGGCCTGTCTGCCCTTGGATCCCTTCCTGGTCCTTGGCCTGCTCTCTCTGCATCACAGCTGGGCTGCCCCTCAGGCTACACCTCCTCCTTAGCCCCAGGCTCCAGCTCTCATTGGACAGGCCCTCCATGGTCTGGCTTCCGAAAGTGTCCAGGCTCCTAGTCCCCCAGATCACCACCCTCCCTCCTGCTGTGGCTGATCCCAGGGCTAACTCACATCAGTGACCTTTCAGCTGAGCTCTGTGTTAAGTCCCCCTAATGTACTGAAATGGGTTTGTTTCCTGGCTTGACTGAGAAGACTGTGTTTCCTAAGGTATTTGGAACTGTTGACTGTTTGGAACTGAGAGACAGGTTGCTCAGAGCTTAATGGTTAGAACAGAAGCGATTAATTGTTTATTTTCAGAGGCAATTACTTAAGTGCTATAAAGAATGTTAATAAAAGGAGTGTATATGCCCAAATACTCCTTTTAGGAGACTAGAAAATTCTATAAAGTCAGAAATTGTTTTGCTATTAAGAGTGACACCCCTTACTTAAGTATATAATAAAAATTTATCTTGCTTTGCGAAAATATGAGAGTATATATTTAATATGCGATATAGATATACATACACATATATTCATATACAAATTGAGGAGAAAGAATACTAAATGTTCCATTTATTTCCTTTAAAAGCTATGAATAGTGTGATTGATAATAAAAATATATATTTTGTCTTCTTCCTGTTTCTGGCACAGAGTTCCTAAAACGTAGAACTCCTTTGGAATTTTCTAATCAATGAGAGCTCTAATGGTGTCTTTTGTTATGCTAATGAAGTATTCTTTGGAAAGAACCTAAGGATGGGGGCTTATTGCCAGGAGAACCAGCCTTGTGATTAAAGGGTTGAAATGTCCATCCAGGCCCTGAACCTCTTGCCCCCCACCTCCAGGGGGGAGAGAGGGGATGGAGGTTGAATGATTGTCAGTGGCCAAGGATGTAATCCATCACACCTGTGTAATGAAGCCTCCTTTAAACTGCAAAAGGATGGGGTTTGCAGAGCTTCCAGGTTGGTGCACACCTGGAGATTCTGGGGGAGTGGTGTGCCTGGAGAGGGCACGGAAGGGATATCATTGTAATTAGCTACTTGTTAATAGTAGGAAAGAAACAAAAGGAAGGCCAGACATTATAAACATGGCCATCTGGGCAGCTTCCGCAGCCAGCTGCAACTTTACACTCCCCAGGGAACCACTGTTCCATGTCAATCACGGGGGAAGGGATCCAACACATAGGAGACAGGCACATGTGCAGCCAATGGGTGTCATGTAGGGAAGGTGCCTGTCAGTCTAACTTGGAACAGGGGTGGGGCCACTGCAAACCTGCAAACATTTGGGCTCACATAATCCCCCGACAAAGGAGTTAGTGCTTTTGGCTCTCTTGTTCCTCTGATTTTACTCCTGCTTCCTTGTATTCACCCATGTCCCCTCAAATACATATGATGAAAATGTAAAAGAAAAAATAAGAAAGGAAAAAAGGAAGGAAGGAAAAAATGGAGAGAGCTTTAAATATTAGAAAGAAGTCAAAATTGTCATTGCTTTGCAGGTAATTTACAGAAAATTCAAGCAAATCAATGAAAAAAATTACATTTGTGAAGAGTTCAATAAAGTGGTCAGTTACAAAATCCTAGATAATAAAGAGGTAATATGCAAATTGACATCACTCCAACACACAAGATGGCCACCCCCCTGTGGTCAAAGATGGCCTCCCCAATGTGGACACAAGATGGCTGGCAGGGGAGGTCAGTTGTGGGCCATCAGGCCAGCAGGGGAGGGCAATTGGGGGGACCAGGCCTGCAGGGGAGGACAATTAGGGGTGACCAGGCTGGCAAAAAGGGAAGTTGGGGGGACCAGGCCTGCAGGGGAGGGAAGTTTGGGGCAATCAGGCCTGCAAGGGAGGGCAGTTGTGGGGGGGACCAGGCTGCAGGGGAGGACAATTAGGGGTGACGAGGCTGGCAAAAAGGGAAGTTGGGGGGACCAGGCCTGCAGGGGAGGGCAGTTAGGGGTGACCAGGCCAGCAGGGGCAGGCAGCTAGGTAAGGGCAACCAGGTTGGCAAGAGAGGGCAGTTAGGGGTGACCAGGCCTGGAGGGGAGGACAATTAGGGGTGACCAGGCTGGCAAGAAAGGGAAGTTAGGGGGTCCAGGCCTGCAAGGGAGGGTAGTTGGGGGCAACCAGGCCTGCAGGGGAGGGCAGTTTTGGGGGGACCAGGCCTGCAGGGGAGGGCAGTTAGGGGAAATCAGGCCAGTAGGGGAGCAGTTAGGCATTGATTAGGCTGGCAGGGGAGTAGTTTGGGGGTGATCAGGCTGGCAGGCAGAAGCGGTTAGGGGCAATCAGGCAGGCAAGCAGGCAAGCGGTTGGGAGCTAGCAGTCCTGGATTGTGAGAGGGATGTCCGACTGTCTGGTGGGATCGGGCCTAAATAGGCAGTCGGACATCCCTCGAGGGGTCCAAGATTGGAGATGGTGCAGGCTGGGCTGAGGGACACCCATGCATGAAGTTTTTGCACCAGGCCTCTAGTAAGTGTATAAAAATCAATAGCTTGTCTATATGCCAGCAGTAAACCTTAGGCAATCTCATTCTCTATAGCAAAAGCAACATAAAACATTTAGAATTAAATTTAAGGAAGAAGTGTCCAGGGTACACAAAAAATATGACCCCACATTATTAAGCTATATAAAATATTTTACTGCATTGAAAGATATTACATGTCTGAATGATAAGGCATAGTATTGACAATTTCCTTAAATTAATTGGTATCCTATATAACAAAAGCCTAATATGCAAATCAACCAAACAGCAGAACTATGATGCGCACTGACCACCAGGGGGCAGATGCTCAATCCAGGAGTTGCCCCCTTGTGGTCAGTGTGCTCCCACAGGGGGAGTGCTGCTCAGCCAGAAGCCAGGCACAGGGCTGGCGAATGCCGTGGTTGTGGCTTGAGCCCCTCCCTCCTCTGTGGCAGAGCTAAGGAGCAGTGAGCTCAGTGGAGTAGGCAGGCAGTAAGGAGTGAGGGTTCCCGGACTGTGAGAGGGATGTCCAACTGCTGGCTTAGGCCTGCTCCCTGTGAGAGGCTGCAGGTCGAGCTGAGGGACTCCCCGCCCCCCCCCCCCCGCCAGTGCATGAATTCGTGCACCAGGCCTCTAGTGTTAATATAATTCCAAGAAAAATTCTAATAATTTTTTTAGAGTTTGACAAAATAGCCAAATAATATTTTAAAATAAAAAAATAAAAATTGATACTATATGATCCAGTAATTCCTCTTTTGGGTATTTATCCTCAAAATATGAAATCATTTATTCTTTATTCTTTATTCTTTATTCTACATCCATTGCAGCATTATTTACAAAAGCCCAGACATGAAAATGACCTGTGTCTATTGACAAATGTTTATATAAAGAAGATGTGGTATATGTATGCAATGGAATACTACTCAGCCATAAAAAAGATAAAATATTGCCATTTGTGACATCATGGACGGATCTTGAAAGTATTATGCTAAATGAAATAAGTCAGACAAAAAAGAATAAAAAGTGTATGATTTCACTCATATGTGGAATATAAAACAAAAAGTAACTAAAAAAATAAACTTATACATACAGACAACAGCATGGTGGTTACTAGAGGAGAATGGTAATAGGGGGAGGGCAAAGTGGGAAAAGCAAGTCAAATATATGATAACTAGAGGCCTGGTGCATGAAATTCATGCACGGGTAGGGTCCCTTGGCCTGGCCAGTGATCAGGCTCTATCTGTAGGGTGACCAGTGGGGTGATCTGGGCCCCCACTCCCACCCACCTTGGCCTGGAGCCACCCACTTGCCAGCCTTGCCCCCCACCACTGCTGCTGGTTGCCATCTGTGGGGTGACTGGTGGGGTGATCGGGACCCCCCTCACACCCGCTTTGGCCTGGTGTCGCCTGCTCACCTGCTCCACCATCCTGCCGTGGTCCCGCTCTTGTTGGGGCCCGTCGGGGTCCATCGGGGATGGCCCACCATGTTCCGTGCTGCACCCTGGTGGTCAGAGCACGTTTAGCTCCTGGTCGGTAGAACTCCTGCCCGTGGGGACAATTTGCACATTAGCCTGTTATTATATAGGGTGGAAGGCGACTAGGCTTTGGGTGGTGAGCATGCAACAAGGTACACAAGTGACGAATTATAACCTTGTATATCTGAAAGTGATGTTATTAACCAATATTACCCAGTAAATTTAATCTGATTGTGTCATAAAACTTTGTGAATCATTTAATAATGGTGATGGAGCAACCATTAAAAAATAATTTTAATGCTACTTTATCTCAAAACAAGGTAAATTGCATATGGATTTAAAGTTTTAGTATAAAAAAATTCTAAAGATTTATCTCAGAGGAGAAATCAGAGATATGGACTAAAATTTGTGCAAGGATGAGCTATGGGGCATTTAAAAAATTATTTTTATTGACTTCAGAGAGGAAGGGAGAGGTAAAGAGAGATAGAAACATCAATGATGAGAGAGAATCATTGATTGGCTGCCTTTTGCATGGCCCCTGATTGAGCCCGGAACCCAGGCATGTGCCCTGACCAGAATCAAACCCTTCAGGCCATAGGCCGATGCTCTATCCACTGAGCAAAACCAGCTAGGGCTCCATGGGGCATTTCTTAGAACAGTGAAAAATTAGTAGCCAATTTCAGTATTAGGGTATAGATTAAGAAATCATAGAAAATCCATAAGATGAATACCATATGGCTACTAAAAATGTTATATTTATTTATATAGGAAATTTTTAGTTTAATATTATTAAATAAAAAAATAATTTAAACACTATGTTCACATTTTGTCATCTAAAAATATATACAAAACAGCACTAAAAGACATATACTACCATGTTTATAATATTTTTTCTCTTTCCCCCCCTCTCCGCTAGATTAGTTCCTGTCTATCTCACAAATCTTATCAGCTGTTCCCTCACATTTATGTGGACAACAGAAAGATAGGAAATTAGTGATTACTCCAGAGTTTAGTCACTATGCATTTTTAAATTGAATTTATTGGGGTGACATTGGTTCACAATACCATACAGGTTTTAAGTGTACAACTCAACAAAACATCCTCTGCACACTGCATTGGGCGCCCATCGCCCTAAGCATAGTCTTTTTTCATCCCCATGTATCCCCCATTTGCCTACCTCCAACTACCACCCCCCCTTCCCCTCTGGCTATCGCCGCACTGTAGTCCCTGTCTTTTATCCTGCTCCTAACACCCCTCCCCTCTGACAGCTGTCAGTCTGCTCCATGTATCCATGCCTCTGTTTTATTTTGTTTGTCAGTTTATTTTGTTCATTAGATTCCACATATAAGTGAGATCACATGGCATTTGTCTTTCTCCGACTGGCTTATTTCACTTAGAGAAGGGGAATAGCACCCTTTGTGACAGCGGGATGGACCTGGAGATCATTATGCTAAGTCACTCTGCGTTTTGAAGTGGAAGTGATTTTAAGGTGTAAGTGCAGGATCTACAAGGAGGCTCAGTAGGTTGAGTGCATTCAGAGAAGAGTTAAGCTTCAGTAAAATGACCTTTTTCTTACTCAGACTAAAGACGCCTGACAGGACGTGATTTGATGGGCAGTTATGCCACCGGATCTTTGTGATGCTTAGACCAGCACTTCTCACACTTGAGTGTATACACCAATCACATGGGGACTTTGTTCAAGGGCAGAGCTGGCTCAGAGGCCTGAGTTCTGCATTTCTCACTTGCTCCCCTGTGCCGCCAGTCCACCTGGAGTAGCCAAGCACTCGGGACATTTCTGATCACGCGGTGTAGCTTGGTTTCCAGTTTTACAGTCGTCCTATGTTAAACAATCTTCTTGTGTTCGTTTCCTTTCTTCTGGGGTCTGACCCATTGACTTCGTATTCCTAAGAATGTGTGTTACCTAGCGTTTGAGTCAAGTGTGGAGTTACTGCCTTGTGTGTGCCAAGAGCAAATAGAGAATAAAAAATGCATGGAAAAAAGAATATTTTTTATCCTAGGCAAATACTTCAGTCAGATAAAACAGAAAAATATCTTTATGAAACTATTAATAAATCCCCAAGACATCTCAGATTAAACAATGGCAAGAAATGTTATGTTTGTAGAAATACATAAAATTCATTTGAGGTCAGGACAATTTATGGTGTCAGCCAATAAAACAGATGGGAGATTCCACTCGCTTGAATGGGCCTGGGATAAAGCTGCCGGTCCATGGGGCCAGGGCACTGGGAGTCCTGCCGTGGCCCAGGTAGCAGAGGGGCAGGGGTGGCAGCCACCCTCGGTGGTTGGTCTGACCAGTAGGCTCCGGTGTCTAGGACATACTGCGGAGTGGCTGGAATTTGGTTTTTGGAGAGGTCCCGGAGCCAGACTCAGAGAGACTCAGAGAAGGGGCTTTGCAGACCACGGGGATGGGAGTTGTGTTCGCCTGGTAAAGAATGGCTGTCACCCACAGACCCAAATTTTCCAGTGGCTCAAAGACAGTAGACGTTTATCCTTCGCTCACATAAGCGGTTCTCAAGCTGTGGGTCGCGAACAATGAAAATACATCCTGCATATCAGATATTTACATTATGATTCATAACAGTAGCAAAATTACAGTTATGAAGTAGCAATGAAAATAATTTTATGGTTGGGGTTCACCACAACATGAGGAACTGTATTAAAGGGTCACAGCATTGGGAAGGTTGAGAACCACTGATTGGTCCCAGCAGGTGGGCAGCTTTCCTCCAGGCAGTGACTCAGGGCCCCAGGCTCATTTCATCTCGCATCTCAATCCAACCCACACAAAGACAAAGAGAGCAGGGATGAGGCACACCTACTTCTTAATTTTATGTCCCAGATGCTGTCACAGGGCGAAAACCCAGTCTGAAGGCCGCATTAACTGCAAGAATGCTGCTGGAACTGAGGACTGGCTGTGTGAGGGGGAGCGGATCCAGTGCTTGGTGAAAATCTTCATCCGAATTGATACTTATTGGGCAGGCACAGGGCATGACCTGAGCCCCAATTCAAAGTCTCAGACTTAACAGAGAAAAGATGATTTATTAAGTCACAAGTAGAAACAGCCTAAGGTTCTTCTCAGTAAAAACGTTACATACAGTACATTGGGTGATTGGGGGGAAATGACCAATTTTCTGGGGCAAGCATAGTTTAGATTTAGTTTCAGGATAATTCATTTCCTCTGGGATACTTTACCTGCAATTACGACAAGCCTTCAACAGGCGGTGATGAGGCTTTGGGCATCAAGATACTGTCACTCATTTCCTTAGAAAGCACCACCACAAACGTTAAAAGCAGAGAAGCAAAAACCCGTGCTACTAGAGGCGACAGAGATCTGCAGCTCTTGGGAGCGATGGGTGGGCCTGTGGGCTGCGGCTCCCGTGCTGGCTGCCCGGGTCCGCACGAATTCCACCTCATCTCACCCAGTGCTCATTACCACCTGCGTGTGCCTTGGCATGAAAACACCTGGGGAGCACTTCTATATGTAAAAATGTGCCTAGTGTTTTCTAAAAGCCTCACACACGTCTCACCTCACAATTAGGTAACTCTTCTCTGTGTCTCTTCCTAGCATCACTATAGTGGAACATCTTATTTTATTTTATTCTCCCACTTCAACCTCGCCCTCACTCAGCAAACATATATTCAGCATCTACTGTATATCAGACACTGTTCTAGGCACTGGCTCTGGTTTTGACCGGAAGGTCATTTTGGCATCGAAAGACTTGACAACTGTTTTGATTTTCATTTCATAGCTGTTCTAACTTTGAGTATGTTTTTCCATGTGAGCAGATATCAAGTGGCCCTTCACTATGCTCCTGTTCCTGAGATGGCCTGGGCAGCTTCTCTGAGGGCCACATAGCATTTGGGAAGACATATCTCTATACTGGAGAAAAAAAATCACCCCAGTGACCGTGTTTTTCCAATCAAAAGAGAGGAATTTTCCAACCAAAACAAAGAGAAAGCCTCCCTCTGTTGACAGGTAGATACTCAGTAAAAGGACCACAGAGCTGCCAGGTTTTTACATTAGACACTTAGTTTCTGTGTAATGTTTCCTTTTTCAGGATTCTTCTGCTTCGTCAGCCACGCGGGGCTTCAGTGGAGGAGTTCCTTAGAACTGAGCAGCTCAAGGGCTCGCCTCTCTTCCAGAACTGAAGATGTTTAAACAACATTCAAACAAAACAAAACAAAACAAAAAACTTAACAAGAATTTTTAAACAGAGATTTATAGTGGTTTCATCACAGGCTCATTCCTCCGGCTCGCAGCCCCGGTGGCCGCCTGGCTGCCAGAGCCTGTGCGGCTGGCTCTCCTGCGGCCCCTCTCCGGCCCGCAGCCAGCCCGCAGGCCGCTCAGCACGCGTCCCAGGGCAGCCCCGTCCCAGCGCCCGGCCGGAGGTGCCAGAACCAGGCTCCCAGCGTGAACACCCATGTGGAGACGCAGCTGCTGCTCCTCACAGACACTCCCGGAGGAAAGGGCTTCAGGGAAACCCCAAGTGCGACACTTCCAGTCCGCCCTCCCGCATCTGCAGAGGCAGTGAAGTGTGCTAGTCATGATTACAAGGCCAAACAATATTGTCTGGGAGCCGGAGGAAGCCTGCGAGATACACACTCACCCTGTGCTCGCTTAGGGCAGCTTAAGGCATTAGTGTGCCTCTCACATGTTCCAACAAGAAGTGCCTTCAGACTGACCAGCTCATGCGGGCCCTGGGTGGCTCATTCTCTCTTTTTGGACCACAGATTTACCCCTCTCTTCCAGGTTCCATCTGTCTCTCCGTGGTAGTCTAAATATTGATATAATGATTCTCTCCCTCTTGACTAGTCCTTCTTTATCAAGTCTCTCTCGTTCCAGGCTCTCGCTAATGAGCTGGGCAAACTCTCCTCAGCGTCTGCTCCATTTCCCAAGATTTTCCTTGTCGACCTTTGGGTGGTTGGTTGTGTCCTGTGTCTTAGGGTCTTACAACGCCGTGACTCGCTGCATCTCCCATGGCCCCATTTTCTTTGATTTATTGTAAAGTTCTCTTTAATTCTTCTTCCTTGCCCCTTGCCATCCAAAATATATATTAGGAAAAGGATTTTATCGCAGTCCTCAACAAATCCTGTTTTCAGTGTCCTTTCATTGGCAGTGGCAAGAAAGGATATTAGCACGTGGCTGCTTCTCCATAAGTCGAAAACAGAGCGCTCAATGCGGCTTCATAGATTTGAAGCAGGTTTAACAAAGGATCTAGTTCAATTACTTGTTTTGCAATAGACTCTGTGCAAGATTTGGAAAACCCAAGCACATTTAAGACTGCTCGCCTCATTCGTTTCTGTTTAGAGTGTAGATGAGGTCTTGAGGGGATTTATGCACGGGGCTGGCACTGAGATGAATTGCAAGACCAATGCGAGCTCCATAATAGCCGGGCATTAGAAAACATGTTAGCTGCTCTTCCTGCCTTGAAAGAGTGTATAAACTGAGCAGGAAAGATGGGCATGTGTGGCCAGGGAACCACACAAGATGACAGGATGCTTTTAAGCAGTGTCTGCTGTGGGTGGGTAGGCTGGTGTAACTTCCTGAGGAAGCTGGTCTTGGGCTAGACTCCAGGGGTTTAAAATAGGTAGATTGGAAGGCATAAGCTGTTTTGGGAGAGGGGGGCCAAGTAAGTCTTGGAGATAAAAGCAGAGAGAATGGGTAGAGGCCTAGGAGAACCTGGGCTTGGATGGAGGGTAAAGCCAACTGGAGGTTGGGAGACATATGGGCAGAGATAAGATAGAGCCAGATGAGGGAACATCTTTGCTCTCAGAAAGAACTTCTTGTTTGGGTGTCTGGATTTCTTAAGAATTTTAGGATGTACTCTGGCTTCAGGATGAGCAGCTAAGAGGAGAAAAATGTTGCTTCTTGGCACTTTTTCTCAATGGGATAGAAGCAAGATGTCATCATCCTGATTAGTGTTTTATCTCACCTAGTCTCCCAAGACATTCACATATTTTGTCTATAGTTCATGTTTGTTTGTTTTTGCTCATATTTTCTTTGGTGGCATGTTTTTAAAAATTGTTTCTCTTCTACCCTTCATATCACAAAGTAATACTTGGATTTATGTTTGTGTATATTTATTTTAACTTAAAGCCATATTGGTTACATTAAAAATTTTATTCTGTTGTACAGACCTGAAATCCTTGTTGTCTTTTGTTGGTGGTTTTTCAATGAAGAGAATTCATATAAGACTTCATATCAGAAAAATTTATATAAATAATCTTCCTTGCAAGTGTATTTCTCTTCTGAACCTGAGATTTATTCACATATTAACTTGGGGAATATTATGATTCAGAGTACTGGATCCCTGGGCCTTAAGACTTTAAATTCTCTGTGCATCATTATTTTCACCTATAAAAAAAGATGAATAATTAGTTGGCCATTTATCCTTTAAATGCCTAAGCTCTATGGTCTACAGTGTTTTGTAGCCATATCTAATTGCTTCAATCTCAGCCATAAAAACCAAGCCCCATTTCTATCAGTCTTGAATGTTTAGACACAGAGTTTGAGTAGGTGGGCAACAAGAAGACATTAGAGGTTTTCTTAATAGAATTGTGTCTAAAATTGGATTTTCCTAATTCTTTTACCTCCACTATTACTTACATGTAGAGAACTACCACCAAAATCTTTTTAGGACAGAACTTTCAACATGTCATATAATACTCCTCTACCAGCGTTTCTACAGTGGTTTTGCCACCTTTTCTAAGGTCAAACTCTTTTCGGGTTCACATCTCTAAATCTTACCCATATTTCAGAGTCTAGTCAAATCCACCTTCCTCTAAACTGCTTTCTCTAACCTCACATAACACTCTCCTACCTTACTGTATCTTACTACATGCATAATCAATCCAATTCTCCGTGTGTGTGTGTGTGTGTGTGTGTGTGTGTGTGTGTGTGTGTGTGTGTGTGTGTGTGTGTGTGTGTGTGTTATTATTTTCTTTATTTCTTTTGCAGGTTAATTCCTCCCCCCCCACCCCCAACTTTCTCTTTCCCAACTAAATATATGGATATATAGTCTTTTAGTTTAGGGTTTATGCTTTTAGTTTTCTCCAAAGTCCAAGCAAAATACTGGGTTTCTCTTAGCCTCTCAGTATCTACAGATTAATTAATTGATTGATTAAGCTACACAATAATAGGGGTAGTAAAAGCATAAGAAAAAGACCAATAGATGTTTTAAGTTCCAGATTCATCCATCTACTGGGTCAGGACATCTATACATGCGGGTGATTCTATTTCAGCAAACAGTCTTTTTACAGCTACATCAAGACAAGGAAATGTTCTGAAGTAGAGGGGGTGCCAAGCCTGGACTCTGAAGACCACCCACCAAGGCTTCAGTGGAAAGGAGAGAAGACACTGGAGAGAGATGAAACAGTTCTGAGGGCGAAGAGTCTGGGCAGAGGCACAGAGGACCACGAGGTGACCCCACCAGGGACAAGAAGGAAGAGAATAGGCTGCTGTAGGTCTTGGGCAGCAAGAAGTTTACATGGATCGGTTTATACTGCTGGATTAATACTGTTTGGCTGGAAAAAATAGTGTAAATAAGATGAAAATGAGCCATCTGGTTGGTATATTGGTGCAAAATGAGGAACAATAATTGGGAGACATGTCAAAAACAATAGGAAATGCATTTTGGCTTTTAAAGAATTCAAACAATTTTGCTATTTAAAATTTGGGGAAATTTGCCAGATTGGTATCATAGTGATAACCACACAGAAAGCGAGTAAGTGTGCATACGCAGGACCCCTCCTGCCATCATGACCGAGTTCTCTGACCTTTCTCAGAGTTGGGAGCAGATGATAATGCTTCAGGGACAGCTGACTGGGATGACTGAGCATGTGCCAAGTATTTTGTGTTGCAATTAATTAAAATTTACAACAGTTAATCTGGCAACATCCACATATTTAACAATATGGATAATTGTTATAGTGCTGGGAGGCTCTTACAAATGAACGGTGACCAGATCACATAAATGCCTGTGCTTTGTGATTCTTTACACAGTTAGGCTGAGTCTTTACAGATTTTCTCCTCTTTGTTAGGACTCCAATAACCCAGAAACAAAGCCAATGTTAACAATTTTCTGTGACACTGAATTAATCACACACACACACACACACACACACACACACACACACACACCTTAAAAGACAAAGGTCCTGGTGTGATTACTTGAAAACAGATTCTCCTTGCCCTGACTACCCAGTCGGGGCCCAAGTTCACCCTCTCTGGGCAATCCCCAGGTGCCTCAAGTCTTCCCAGTCCTTCCTCACCCATAACAGAGCCCCTGATCTCGACAATTGCTGGAGGTTTTAATCCCATCAGGGAGCACAAGGTTGCCAAGTTCTGAGCCCGGCCTGGCTCTGGAGTGGAAGCTCCAGAACCATTCCTAGGAGGTCGAGGAAAATGGAGCCTGAGCTTGTGAGACCTGGCCTGGCACTGCAGGCAGTGAGCGGGGAGGTTCCCTGCCTCCCGGGTCTTGAAGAAGAACAAAAAGTTAACCTTTAACTGGTTCAGATGCCTTGTTTTTACATTTCCCCTCCTCTAGTATAAATACATATTTTGGGGGAAAATTAAAAAATAAGGTTATGTGAAAAGAAAATAAACATGACATGTTTTTGTAGCTCCAAGTGATAACCACTTTAACTGTCACTCACCCAGGCCTATATTTGCATACACTGACCGTTCCTAAAATGGGATCAGACTGTTTTTAATCTACTTTGTCTTTGACAATAGCATGGAAACCTCAACAAGTTATGTCATATGCATTCAATGCATCATTTTAATAATCATTAGTAGTGTAGAGTGCTGGCTTTGCATTGGATAGCTTATAGAAATGTGTTTTTTAGGAAAGCTAAAATTTAGAATTGACACCACAAATATATAAGTGAGGTGAAGCACAAATTCTAGAAACTTTCATCTATTGCAGAAGAACAAAGGATTTTTAAAAGAAATCTAAGAGAAGATGAGCATTTTAGGGGCAGACAGCTATCTCTACCCAGAGCTTCTATCTCGAATGAAGATTTTCCATGCTTTGTATTTTGTAGGCCTTTGTGGAGGGATACTGAGGGCAGTGCTAAGCTTGTGTCCCTCGTCCTCTACCTTTCTTCTGAAATCACAAGCTTGTCCCTTTGACATGTTGGTTTCTGACATCTGGAGTCGTCCTTTCAGGGGAATATAGCACAAACCTTCACAATAAGTGTCTTTGAGGTTTATACTCACTCAAGCATATACTTTCATTTTCTAAGGTGAATAATGGCAACATTGCCATTCTGCTTCTATACAATAGACAGGAAGTTGCTGAGAAGTCTGTACCACCAAAGCAAGACTTAACTACCCTTCCCAAAAGAAGTAGGATTTGAGGCCCATATTTGAGGATAGAAAAGTAAAAGATTGTCGGTAGTAGAAGAAACATGTTGTATATCAATAACCTATTGCTGTGTAACAACCCATCCCAATAGTCAGGGCTTAAAACACCCACCATTGATTCTGATTCACTTATCAGCGGGTCAGTTGGGAGTTGACTGATCTAAACCATATCCAGACGGGTTCACCTGGGTGGGGCTTTTTCCTGCAGGTCACACTTACATGTGTTCAGTCTGGAACCCAGGCTGAAGAGGCAGCAGCTACTCTGGGGAAGGATACTCTTCTAGTGAAGTGGCAGAGGTTCAAGAGCTCAAAAACCACCGCTCAAGCTTATTTCAAACTTTGCTTGTGACATTTCTTCTAGAATATCATTGGTCAAAGCAAGTTACATGGCCAAGCCCAAAGGCAAGAGTTGGGAAAATCTTATACCAACTAGCTCATCCCAATACACTGGGTACTTGCCTGGTCTTAGTATTAAAAGCCACATCTTGGGAAAACAAGATGGTTGGTCACCCTAAGGGAAGTATTCTCTGGCTTCAGTGGAAAGACTTACAAAGTTATACAGTGAAGGACATAGATGCAAGAAGGGGTAAGAGAATGGGGTCAATGATTCAATCTACCACAGGGTAGGAGATATAGTTCCAGTGCTAGGAGTTCTGTACCCATAGGTTGGGAATGGCTTCAGACTCTGTTTAGCTAACATCTGCAAGCACTTTATATATTCACAGCATGTTTGCACCCTCATTTGATCTCTACAACAGGCCTGGGAAATGGGAAGGACAGGCATTTTAGGTGATCTTAGTTGACAGTTGAGGAAACTGTGTCAAGGGCTTGCATGACTTGACCACATTGGAGTGAGCCTGCTCAGAACCTTGGTTAGTGAAGAGTCAATAGTCCTCAAGCTCAGGTCTTCTGACTCTTAGCCTTCATCCTATACATTCTTCCTCAAAATAATTACTTTGATAAAGTTTTTGAGTTCAGCAGATGATAGGATTAAGCTGTGAAACCATATTCTGTCATTCCAAACCCTTCAATGCTAGCCATGTTTGCAAATAAGTGCAATCATTCTTCATCACTTGCAAGCAGCAGAGAGGGGAGGCTCTCTGTCACCTGAGTAATCGGCAATGGCAAACTTGCCCTTTACACGTGGGGAACACTTGAGAGCAGCCTGTGATGGATTCTGCATGTGAAGGGCTCTGGCGATGGGACAGGAGAGTCATGTTTACTTATTTACAGCAGAATCAATAGGAAAACCTGCAGAGATGGAACTACCCCAGGAACATGGTCCCTTGCTTTTGTCTTTCCTACCCAGGGCCTAGGGATGGTAGCTACAGTGGTCCTGTGCCTGTGAAATGCTGTGCCACCCATCTCTTTGGCAGACTCTGTGGACTTACTCTAACTTGTCTGGCGTAAAGGGATTGAGAGGTTGCAGAGCTGGTACCCTTGTGTGCATCCAAGTGTCTGAGTCAATATTTTAAGTAAGTCAAACGCAGCCGTTGGTTATTTATAAGGCACTGATGTAAGTCGCTTCTTACAAATCATTTATTACTATTTAACTGGAAGCGATGAGATCATGCCTAAAAAAAAGGCCTTAATGAGACGATGGGCCTTTGGGGAGGGCCTCTCCTGGAGCCAGTTTGCTCTGGATGGAGGAGGGAGGGAGTGAAGGAGGAGAGCCTCTCATCCCACTTCCAAAAAAATGTACCACAATCTTATAAAATAGGGGGTTTCAGTTACATTTCCCTGTAAGCCCGGTGACTTCACTTACATGGCAAAGATTTACGAACAAGTTCACTACCATAGATGTCTATGGCATTGCGTCCCTTTGACCTCACAAGTATTCTCTCTCTGCTTGAAATGATTTTCTAAGTTTGAACTCTGAATTTTGAAAAAATGGTCCTATTTAAAGAGGAATTTCGACTAAGAAGTCTAAATATGATGTGAAGTGAGTTGCTTGTGGCCAAAGCCCAAATATTCATGATTCCTTACAAATATTTGAGACCCAGGAATAATTCTGGCATCTTTTAAATTGAGAAAGTGACCTGTTTTGTCTTATCTGACTGAACTTCTCAATTGACATAACCTGCTTGTGGATTTAAACAAAAGTCAAATTCTTAGATGTTTAAAATTGCTTGAATTGAGGTTTCCAGCAACACACACAGTCTATTATTGCCCAGAAGACAAATGATAGCATCATTTTTCATTAAAACAAACTAAAAGAAAAATAGAAAATCATAAAAGATTTTCAAGTTTATCCAGAAAATCAAGAACTTTTAAAAAATACATAGAGTAGGTCGGACATCCACAATTCAATTTAATATCATGAACAAGTAAGGGAGACAAGAGCAATCAGGACAACACTGGCGACGAGGAGGAGAAACGTGTGGAAAGGAGTGGTGGACAGTGGAGAGGAGACATGCAGGGGAAAGGTTTTCTATACAGAGAAGGTGAGTGAGATGAAAAGATACCCATTCAGTCCCTGCACTCTACTCAAATGGTCTTTTTTTTAAAAATATATTTTATTGATTTTTTTACAGAGAGGAAGGGAGAGAGATAGAGAGTTAGAAACATCGATGAGAGAGAAACATCGATCAGCTGCCTCCTGCACATCTCTCACTGGGGATGTGCCCGCAACCCAGGTACATGCCCTTGACCGGAATCGAACCTGGGACCTTTCAGTCCGCAGGTCTACGCTCTATCCACTGAGCCAAACCAGTTTCGGCTACTCAAATGGTCTTAATGTTTGCTCTATCAAAGGCTGCTCAAAACCTGTACCTGTGAGCTTGTGGGTTCTTTGAAACTCTCACAGCCCAATCTTTGCTTCTAACTACATAAGTTGGAATATACTTATATCTGACATAAGGCTGCCATTTATATCAACTTTATTAAATACAAATTGCACTCCAAGCAATTCACTCATTTAAAGTAAATAATTCCATGGCTTTTAGGATATTCCCAGAATTGGGCAGCCATCACCACAGTCAACTTTGGAGCATGTTCAAATCTGTTTTAGGAGAAGCTGCATATCTGTAAGAATTCACCTACGGAGCCTTCCTGCTCTCCACATTTGCATGTCTGTTTGTAGAACATCTTTCTCACGTTGCCTTCTCCTTATTGTCTGGCCTCGTTTGTTCAAGCTCCTGGTGTCTTTTATGTTTATTTTGCCTCCTTATGGTGATTACAACAACCTCCGAATTTCCGAATGGTGCTAATGAGTTTTAGCACAACCATTTCTTTTTTTCCCCTTACCCAATTCCCACATTTCACTATGGTTCCTCTCTTAGGACTTGAAAAACCTTCACAGAAGATCTTTTCTGGGATAGCTTGTAAAAATAGGATATTGAATTTTATTGCAAAATTATCAACATTTCAGAATGCCAACTCTCTGAGAAAAGGCCCCATTTTTTTGTACAATAGGTAATTTTTAAAGCTCTGAAGACATTCATACAATAAACGTTGAAATTCGTATTTCATTTATACACCTGTAGGCAAAACTTGGTTTTGGGGAGCCCAGGGACTCCCTTTGAGTTAATTTTCTCATCTGGACCACAGCAAGTTTTTGGAATTAAGCTAAAAGCTGAGGTCAGTCCAGAAGTTTGAGGCTCCTTCTACCTAATTTAAATTGCCTTGAGAATTCTTTTTTTTTTAAAATATATTTTTATTGATTTCAGAGAGGAAGAGGAGTAGGGGGGGGGGAGAGAGAGAAAGAGAGAGAGAGAGAGAGAGAGACATCAATGATGAGAGGGAATCATTGACTGGCTGCCTCCTGCATGCCCCCTACTGGAGATTGAGTCTACAACCCAGGCATGTGTCCTTGACTGGAAATCAAACCTGGGACCCTTCAGTCCACAGGCCAATGCTCTACCCACTGAGCCAAACTGGCCAGGGCGCCTTAAGAATTCTTTATAAAAGCTTCTAGAAGTGGAAAAACCAACAACAACAAAGGGAGAGATGGAAAGAGAGCCGCATTTTATTTTTCTAAGCCAGTTATATATATTTCCAAAGGGTTAGTACTAGAAAAGTCTAAGGAAACTATGTGTAATTCAGTCAGCAAGAGCCAAGTGGACTTTTATTTACCTAAAAAAAGGGTCTACTTGAGAATGCAGTTTCCAATATAGTTCCTATTCTCGTGGTCCAACATTTTTTAACATTCTAAAATTAACAAGGCAAACCTGATCACTTGATCCCAAGAGGAATTTTATTATCTTCTCAGGGCCTAGAGCATAAGTGAAGTTAGAGTGATTGGGTTCAAGCTGCAGGTTCATAATCTTTCAAGAAGCAGGTAAGCCCCTTATGAAACTGCAAGTTCTCAGAATGGAAAGGCTGATGTTCCTCTGTAGCACCGAATCCCCCTCCTTTCCATCTGTGCTTACAACATTGTTAAGTATTTCATTAGCACCTGTTCAAGTTCACCTCCTCATGGAAGCCCTGGATCAGGTGCTTCTAAAAGAATGACCCTCCTCCTTCTCCATCCTCTCATCAGGCTCATTGCTCCTCACAGTAGTTGTACGCAGTTCACATGGCTTATATCCATGAATGTAGTTGCTGCCTGCTCTCCTAGATATACCCCCGGTGAGGAAAGGAAAATGGAAATCTCTTTTTCCAATGCCTAGAAATGTGCTTGGAACATATTGGGAACTCAACAAATATTTGTTGAGTCTGCGTGTGTGTGTGTGTGTGTGTGTGTGTGTGTGTGTGTGTGTGTGTGTGTGAGAG
Source organism: Myotis myotis (assembly GCF_014108235.1). Taxonomy (NCBI): domain Eukaryota; kingdom Metazoa; phylum Chordata; class Mammalia; order Chiroptera; family Vespertilionidae; genus Myotis; species Myotis myotis. The sequence continues at coordinate 44,189,319 of NW_023416321.1, forward strand.
AGAGAGAGAGAGAGAGAGAGAGAGAGAGAGAGAGAGACAAAGAGAGAGAGAGAGAAAGTGAGACAGTGAGTGAGACACAGAGAGAATATTATACTTTCAGTTAAAAATTGTCCACTCTTTGGTTTGAAGAATAGACTTGAAGGGGACTGGAGTAGATGCTGAAAAAACATTTGAGAAATTTATCATGACAGGGTAGGGGAGAAAGTCTAGGTGGGAGAGGGTGCAAGTGATGGTAACAGAGAGAAGTGGGTATGACTTGAGAGAGATGTTGGATGTCCATGGGGAAGACTTGGCGATGGGTGGGCTATGGAGAAGCAGAATGAGGTGATGTCAGTGTCCCTTCCTCTCCCCTTTCTGCTCCTTCAGACCCGTGACCTCACTCAACCTAAACCATTAAACGCAGGCTGCTAATTGCTTGGCTTGCTGCAGGTTTTGGTTTTAAGTATGTACTCCTTTGAAAGGAATATTGTAAAATATAATGCTGTACATCTCACACTTCTGACAAACATTTTACTGGATTTCTGTGCCCACAGGAGAAAGAATAGTCTCATATCGGTTCCTTCCTCCTGCTACTCTGAATTCTGTGCTCCTAGCACTCCTCTCTGGGGAACGACCTCTTCTCTCCTGTGTAAATGGTGTAAATCTGACCACCCCCATCTGACCAATGCAGCCTTCGGTGGACCTCTCTCCTCTGAAACTATATACTATTTACTGCCTCGCTCATTCATTTGGCATTAAGCATCCCGTTCACTTGAGTGAACATTTATTGGGTACTGAACATATGCTCAGATACAGTAATTGTTCCAAGTAATGTAAGGATAGTAATCCTTACATAGCACTTTACAGTTTCTGGTCTTGTGATAATGGATGTTAATTGCAAAGATGGTCTTACCATGGCTGAAAAAATACTATGACTCATTTAATTGTCACATTTCTTCTTTTAAAATAATTTTGCTTTTTTAAAAAACCTTATCTTTATTTTTGAAAGTGTTACAGATGCCCCTTCCCCTCCCCCCCCCCCCCCCACTGACCCCCTCTACCTCACTCTTGCCCCACCAGGCCTACTGCAGTATTCTCTGCTTCATGGACTATGCACAAATCAATTTGCATCCTTTAGCAAAATCCTACTCAGCTAAGGAGGCATGTTCTTTTAATATTCTGAAGATTTTTTTTCAGAATATTTTATTGAATTTTGTTTGTTTTGTTTGTTTTGCCTTATACTTTAGATTGGCCTATCAGATCTCTTTTCTGCTACACTATTTCTTTTTAATTCAAACAATGAATCAGGACTCTGAAGAGGTTCACATATTCCTACGAGCTTTTGGACCTTGATACATCAACTCTCATCTTGACACATTTTTAGCTCTGGGTCTTGTTAGATGGCAAATTCTTTGAAAACTTTTTCAATTCCTTTTAGTCTAGTCAGGTTTTCAGGGTTTGGGAAGAGGTCTTTCCACAAATTTAACTTTTTCCATATTTTTGTAAATTTCATCAGCTATAGAAATCTCATGGATTGAGTAGAATGTGGTGATTATTTATACCCTGTATTTATTGCTATGCTCCACTCCTTAATTCTAATTTCACTTTCTTTAGTTTTACTTCCTTTTGCCTGATTAGACTTGTCAGAAGACTGCTGCTTTATTGTTTATAGTCCCTCCAAATTAAACTTGTTGATTTATTCATTACTCTTCTATTTCTATTTGTTTAAAAAATAATTCTAATTTTCATCTGTGGTAATAGAAAAACATTTGGGCTATTAATTTTCTTGAGTATAGCTTCCACTGCAATACATATTTGGTATGATGAGTTCTTTTCTTTTTTAAAAATCTAACTAGATTGTAATTTCAATTGTGATTTCCTACTTCTTTGATCCAAGTTATTTAGGAGAGTGTTTCCTCATTTCCAAGTAGTGAGAGTCTTTCAGTCATATTTTTTTATTTCTAATTTTATTGGATTATGATCAAAGAATGTAGCCTAAGAACTCTTTGTGGTTTTGAATTTGCTAAGCTTTCTTTGTGGCCAAGTATGTAATTGATTTCTGTAAAGGGTCCATGAATGTGAAGAAAATAATATCTTTATATATAATTCAATTATTTTGTGTAAAAAACCTTTATCTTTCTGTATGCCCAAACTCTCTGATTTTGAAAAAAAAACTTAAAAATTTTCAGGGCAGTTTAAAAAAAATCAAAGATTCTTTGAATCTCTTATAATTATTACTATATACGTAGGTGCCATGTTTTTATAGAACATGCAGATTGATGATTATTGTTTCTCCTTCATAAATTGTCTTTTATTATTACACAGTGTTCCTCCTTCTTTGTTTAGTGCTTTTAACCTTAAGTTCTACCCCGTCTGATATTAATATTGTCATTCCTGCTTTCTTTTGTTTGCATTTGCTTGACATCTCTTTGCTCATCCCTTTATTTTTAACATTTCTTTTCCATTTTTAAGAGTGTTCCTTATAAACAACTTATATCTGGGTTTTGTTTTTTAATTTAATATGGCAATCTCAGTTATTTATGGGATAATTCTCCTGTTCACATTCAGTTTAACATATGATACTTAATTTTTATTATCCTTATCTTTTTCAAAAAATATATTTTATTGATTTTTTACAGAGAGGAAGGGAGAGGGACAGAGAGCCAGAAACATCGATGAGAGAGAAACATCGATCAGCTGCCCCCTGCACACTCCCCACTGGGCATGTGCCCACAACCAAGGTACATGCCCTTGACCGGAATTGAACCTGGGACCCTCGAGTCCGCAGGCTGACGTTCTATCCACTGAGCCAAACCGGCCAGGGCTTATTATTCTTATCTTTATTATTTATTTTACTTTGTAATTCTCCTTTAGTTATTTTAGTTTTTAAAATAATTTTTAGTTAATTCTATTTATTATTCATTCTATTTTTTTCTTATCAATTTAAAAGTTCTGGCTCCTACCCTAGATGGGTGCTCAATGGTTAGAGCATCGGCCCACAGACAGAAGGGTTATGGGTTCAATTCCAGTAAAGTGCATGGACCTCGGTTGCAGGCCTGATCCCTGGCTCTGGTTGGGGTGCTAATGGGAGGCAACCAATCGATGTGTCTCTCTCACATCGATGTTTCTCTCTCTCTCCTTCCTCACCTCTACTCTCTCTAAAAAATATCGATGGAAAAAATATCCTCTGGTGAGGACAATCTCAGAAAGAAAAATTGTTTCGAGGGATCCAAGATGGTCTCCCAGGGTCAAACAGAAAGTAGAAATAAAATGTAGAGCAAGAAACCTGGATAAACAACTGAAGACGAGCTGAAGAGAAGTCCGGTAACCAAGGACGCACAGAAGAAGCCACTTGAGGCTGGCAGGATGGGTAAAGACATGGAAAGGGGTGGCCCCGCTCCCATGGGTGGCAGCTGAGATATTTCAGCTGCAGAGGTACCCCTGAGGTTCATGGGGTCTCAACCCCAATCCAAGGTTCCCCGCCCACAACACCAGAGCCAGGAAGAGGTGCTCACAAAGTATGAGTGTGAAAATCAGCTACAATTTTATCTGCCAGGGAGAGACAAGAGTCTGCTGGAGACACAGACACCCTCCTAAAGGACCAACACACAAAATCTTGCTCAGAGCCACTTCCCTGGATTCTTGCAGAAGGAGGGACTGGAGTCATATGAGGAGAGACTGGGGTTTGTGGCTCTGGGGAGAGAGCTGAGGGGATAGCCACCAGGACCCCAGTACTGAGTCCCTCTCCCACACTGCAGACACCATCTTTCCTGTGTGGAGCACTCCTTTCTTTATGGCATCAGCCTGGGGAATGCAATAGTCCCCCCTCTGGATACCCTCTTGCCCAACCCTATGAAGATCACATCCTGTTGAGGAGTCAGCTGCCTGGGCTAGGGCATAGAGATCTGGGAAGACTCAGGAAGTGTCAATGACTGAATGGTGTGGCTTTGGAGCAGGGGCCATTCTCCCCGCTTTCCCATGAACCTGACTGGCTCATATCCTTCTCGGGAGACCCACTAGCCCCACTCTGCAGGCTTCAGGTGACCCCACCTCTCCACTCCTGGTGGCATCACCTGCTAAGGTCTGAGCAGAATCCCAGACAGACTGAGTGGTGTGGCTCTGGATCAGGGGCCACTACTCCCATGTTCCCCCAAGCCTGACCAGCACCACCCCCTCATGGTAGATCCACTAGCCCCACCCTCCTGACTCCCAGCAGCCCCAGGCTGTTGAGCTTGAGCTCCTGGAAGAATCTTAGACAGACCAAGTTGTGTGGCTCTAGGGTAGGTGACATTTTTACCCCATTACTTGCCTATCTGGTTCAGAGCTCTCCCTTCCCATGGTCAAACCTCGGTTTTTTTGGTCTGCTGGCCTATTCTGATGAATTCCTGAGACCCTACACCACCACAGAAGTCTGTGGGCAACTGGTAGGTAGCAGCGAGACTTGGTGTACACTGGGACATTTGCTGTGTGGCCTCAGACCCAGCATTGACCCTGAGTTTGAATCTGGTGAACACTACTTGCCTTAACTGGTGACTCACTGAGAATTTATCTCATGCAACTCAAATAATGCCAGAGGCTCTTTCAATGACCGAGCCCATCAGGCAGCCAACAGGTAGAGGCAGGTGGAGGTGGATCTCAGGGTGCCCTGGGACTTGTGCTGACCTGCCCCTGGGACCAGTGCTGGCAAAAGCTGGCCATGGTGTACAGCTTGGTTTTCTTGCACACACCCAGGCCCAGCAGAGGCAGCCACAAACTGTCCACACTTTGTAGCTCCAAACAGGTTGCCCCGGGCCAGTCACAGGCAGCATCTGACATTGGCCTGAACCAAAGTACCTCCCAAGAGGCCCCAGAACCAACACACTCAGTGGCCAGCTTAGAAAACACCTCAGCAGGGTCCAGTTAGCTTCACAAGTGGCATATCCAAAGGGAGATTCCAGCAGGCAGCGGACCCTGCTGTGGTGAATTCTGCTTCCTGTGGTCAGCACCTGGACAGCAGCAAGGTTGATCCTCATAGTAGCCTGAGGGGCTACCCCACAAAGGAACAAGCCAATAGCAATCAAGACTCAATTACAACAGGAGGGCCCATGTAACTCAGCAAATGGCATTGCTGGAGAACCCAGCTCAGGTGGTCAAGAAGACTGTGCCACTCGGTCCCACAAGACACCTACTACATAAGGCCATCCTCCCAAGACTGGGATTCATAGCAGACTTATCTAACATATAGAAACAAACACAAATAGGCAGCCAAATGGGTAGGCAAAGAAATATGCCTCAAATGAAAGAACAGGAGAAATCGCAATAAATAAATACATAAATAAATAAATAAAATGGAGGAAAGCAATTTACTAGATATAGAGTTAAAAAAATGGTTATAAGAAACCATGAAAAAGAACCAATGAGAAATGAAGAATACATTAGAAGGAGTAAACAGTAAGTTAGATAAAGCAGAGAATCAAATCAATGATTTGGAACACAAAGTAGCAGAAAACACCCAATCAAAGCAGAAAAGTGAAAGAAGAATATTAAAAAGTGAGGATAGTTGAAGGTACCTTTGGGATGATGTGGAACACAACTGCATCATAAGGATTCCAGAAGAAGAGAGAGAGCAAGGGATGGAGAACCAATTTGAAGAACGTTTCCCTGTTTTCCTAATATTTTATCTAAATTACTGTACATGTGGTAATGACAGATATTGGCCTATAATTTTTCTTTCTGAGATTGTCCTCATCAGCACCAAGGTCATGCTGGTCTCATAACAGGAGTTATGAAGTTTCACATATTATCAATGATCTGGAAGAATTTGTAAGACTGACCTATTTTATCTTTGTATATTTGAAAAGATAAAATGCTAAAACTATCTGAATGAGTTTTCTGTGCTGGAAGATTTTTAGTTGCAGACTCAGTTTCTTTAGAAGATATATAACTATTCATATTTAAAATACATTTTATGACAGTTTGATAGTTTTGGTTTTATCAGGAACTTTTTATCTAAATTGTAATATGTATTGGCACGAAGTGTTCATATCATTTTTGTATTGTACTTTTAACCTTTTTATTTTTTATTGCACTTTTATCGAAGATACTTCCAGCCTTCCATTTTGTTTGTGTTAATTTGTTGATTTTTTTTCTGGCCTTTTGTGATGGATCACTAATTTATTTTTAGTCTTTATTCTTTCCTGATGTATATATTTCAGGCTGAAATTTCCATCTTGAGGTTTGAGGCTGGAGCTGGGGAGAGGGGCTCGTTCAGGAGTGCAGGGAATAGTCCACGTGGTTGGCACTCCCCTTACATGGTTGTATCTGTCCTGGGTTTTGTGTTGCTCAGATTTGTTTGGCCTTTCCCAGCCATGATCAAACTAAAAAAGAAGCAATGGCTACTGGGTCAAGAGTTTTACTGTCACCAAATTGTCTCCTTTGCATCACTGGCTAACCTGTGCAGAGCCCTGGGGGCCTGACCGCTTTACAACCTGTAATTCCCCTCTACATAGAGTGCCTCTTCCTGGGATACAGAAGGAGTGGTTGGAAGAATTGGTGCAAGAACTGCCAAAGGAGAGCTAAGGAGAGGTTAACAAATAATATTTTATTTGATCAGTAAACATTCCCGAATTGACTGTTGGGGGCAACTAATAGTGGGTGGGTCGGTGTTGTTGGCAGAACCAGTAAGAGACAGTAAGTGTCTTGGAGAAGGTTACAAGTCTCTCTTTCTATTCCTGACATTTCATATTTTAGCTGTGTGACGGAAGGCAAACTATTAAATATCTTTATTATTTAATGTGCCCCAGTCTCTTCATATGTAAAATGCTTTCCTGGGGCCTTAAATCACAGAGGATTTTGTGGTGGAGAGACAAGTGAGAAAATCTCTGTGATGTGCTTACCATCCGGCCTGACCCAACCCATGCCAGGTATTACTGTTGATAGCTCTTCAACTGTTTCTTTGTGTTGTTGTATCTTTTACATGTCCCTTCTCCTCTGTCTCTTTCTCTTTCACATAACTGACTATGACAAGGACAAGAGAATTATTATCAGTGTTTCTAGAAAATTTTTCAAAAAATTGTTTTCTGGAGACAGGAGAGATGACCACAGCACGGGGCTGCCTGAGGTACCTCCCAGGACATGAACCTCCCGGCCTCCGTCAGGCGGTCATGGAAGCAGAGGGTGGCTGCAGGACTGAGTGGGGCGCAGAGGACATGGGCCTGGAGCCAGGCGTCATCAGCATAGGAGAAGGGGCCAGCCCCAGGGGCCGCATAGGAAAGGAGTTTACAAAAACCCCTCTGAGCACCACTACACACAAGTCTGCCTAGAATTTCAAGATCACGGGGTTGGACTGAATGCTGCACAGTTCAAACAGGTGCTTATTTCAGCCCTGAAGGACCTGGCTGGGGAGGCTGATGCTGTCTGACCCCCGGGCATCCTAACTTACCAAGGGAAGAGACCTTTTCAGTCACCTTGAGAATATGTAGCACTGGTCATGTTACATGTGAAGCCCTTCGACCCTGTTAGCCTCCTGCAAAGGCAAGAAACATGCTTTCGAGGGCTTCAGCCTTCTCCCTTTCTCCTTGCATTATGTGGGAATAAGTGTTGGATTGAAAAGTCTTCAATTTCAGACACATTCCTCTGCTCTCCAAAGTGTCTTTTGGTGCCAGCATGATGTTTGAAGACTGAAGCAGGCTCAGCGCTCCGGCTGATGGAGTTTGAGGGTGATGATGTTCCCAGCCGCCGTCTTTGGTGGGGTGGCCTTCAGAGGAGCATCTGGGAGCGAGCCAGAGCTGGGGCAGCGCTTTCAGCATAGGCACCTCCTAGCTGGAGACAGGGCTGAACTCAGCGGGGCCTTAACCTGAGGGATGTGGTTGCCTTCTCAGAATCCTTTGCATTTAAATGGAGATTTTGCAAAACACACCAAGTTTGGAGAGACAATTGTGCATGGAGTTTTGATCAATGGACTCATTTCCGCTCTCCTAGGTGCTAAAGTGCCAGGGCCAGGCTCTATCTCTTTCCCAGGAAATTAACTCTGCAGACCCTTTATATGCTGGAGAAGTGGTTGTAGCTTGGCAGAAGTGAAAATCCAATGGCTCAGTGGATAGAGCATCGGCCTGCGAACTGAAAGGCCCCTGGTTCGGTTCCGGTCAAGGGCACATGCCTGGGTTGTGGGCTTGATCCCCAAGTGGGGGGCTAGCAGGAGGCAGCCGATCAATGATTCTCTTTCATCATTGATGTTTCTATCTCTCCCTCTTCCTCTCTGAAATCAATAAAAATATATGTATTAAAAAAAGAATAGGCTGAGGCTGTTGCCGGGTCATGCTTTGTAAGAGAAAGTGAAAAGACTGCTGTGGAAGGCTGGGTTAGGGTTATGGTCCTAGAGCTCCCAATCCCTGAACTATGTGTTTAAAGATGCAAGTTCAGCATCAATGTTACTGTTATTGGAGAGCCTCTGAGGAAAAGGGATTGCTGCTCTTCAGTGAGGAGCGGCCAGCAGCCCCAGCAGCCCACGTGGGGGAGGGGAGCAGGTAGGGAGGTGTTCACATGTCTGCTTCACAAGTTGGCTTAAGCTTCACACAGACTTGAAGATATTAAGTATATGTCTAGGTTTGTAAAATTAAAAATATATTAGGAGATTTATCATTTAGCGAAAGGTTCTACTTTTAGGATTTCAAACCTAGGTAGATTTGCATTTGGATAACACAAACCTACCTATATCTGTCTAGAATGAATTTCTCAATAAATTTATAACTAGCTAGAAGTTGGGTCATCTTTAAAATCTATCTTTTACCAGTAAATATTTTTAGATACTGTTCTCAGTGGTTTCTGGGTCAGAGTCTTTTGTAGTATGTTACTCTTACACCAAGATGGCATCTTGCTTACCCTTATAGTGGTACTTGTCTTTCGGATGGTTTTTCTGTTATCAGAGAAGGGTTGATGTGCAGATTTAGACTCAGTTCTATAAACTTTTGGTCTAATCCACACAGGTGTGTTGGAGATGATACCTACAAACAGCCTGTAAACAGTAGCCACTATTATTGTTCATTCTCCCCTGTGAATGAGGTTAGAGGTTTTCCTGAGTTTAAAGCTAACGGCCCACAGGTAAACAGGCCAATCTTTCAGAGCATTAGCCCATCTGTTGGTATTCTAAATGTGTAATAGATCTTGAATGAAAAGTTTCTATTTTAGTAATCCAGATTATTTTCTCCCTTGCTTGAAAATATTGTGGATTTCCCCTTTAAATAAGTAATATATGCTTATGTAAAAAATACATAAGAAATACAAAGTATAAGAGGAAAAGTTAGGTTTTCTGTTTTTGATTTTTAAATTATGTTTGACTTTCCCCCCCCTTATGTTTCACATATAAGTAATATCATGTAGCATTTGTTTTTCTCTGTCTGGTTTATTTCACTTAGCATAATGCCCTCAAGGTCTATCCAAGTTGTTGCAAATGGCAGGATTTCCTTCTTTCTCATGGCTGAATAATATTCCATTGTGTGTGTTTACTAGTATGTGTGTGTCTGTGGGTGTGCATGCATACACATAAAGTACACATAAACTCCTCATACACTATTATCTTTCCATCTCATAGGTACACACACATATATTTATAGACTTGGAGGTGATGAAAGGTCTGATTTTCTAGATGTCAGAAATAGTGGCTTCAACATGGACTTGTGAGCTGCTATTGAGTTCATGGTGGAATCCATCCCCAGTGTGCCCAGACGGCTCAGTCAGGCAGTCATTGGACATAGCTCAGCACACCTACGAAGGGACAAGGACGAAGCTGGGGAGCCCTGAAGCCACCATCATCAGTCATGAGATTGCTTCTTAGCTGTCAAAGACTGTGTAGACATCAAACCAGAAGGATTCAGAACTGTTGCTAATATATATTTTCATGTAAATGCACCTTTTCCCTGTGATTGTCCAGACAAACAAACAAACAAACAAACAAACCTTGAAGTATCCCAGTAGAACTTCAGTGTGAAGGGAGAATAAAAATCAGATTTAAAAAAAATGTAATGTGGCCAGTTTGTGGTCTCCTTTTATTACCCAAAGATTTATCACATTCACTATATAATTAAATCTCTACATCTGTGGGGCACAAATGTTTTGTTTCCAACATTTATGGTTTGACATCGGAAACATCTGTGCAGGCCCAGTGTGCAACATCTGGAAGACATTTCTGAGCTTTTATGACATACAGAGTGATCTTTGTTTTGGAACAAGTGTGTGGTTTTCTCCAGTAGCTCTTCCTGCTGGTAATGTCCTTCTAATTGGCATTTCACTGGGGGATTGAAAGAAGCCTGGCTTCCTGACCTCCGCTGTGTGTAAGAAGATGCTCCAGAAGAATCTTCAGACTCAGGATTCACAGATGGAGAAGATGCTGAGTCAAGGGTTTAATTCACTTAAACCATGATTCATTGATCAAGGGGAGCAGGTTGAAGGGAGGGAAGTGAACTGTCATTATCAGCTCAGAACTTTCCTAGATGCTTTTTTTCAGATGAAGGCATTTATAGCAAAGTAAACATTACTGCCCCCGTTTACTAAGGAGGAAACTGGGTCTCAGAGGGGCGAATTTACTCAAGGTCATCCAGCTAATTAGTGATAGATGTGAGATTTGTCTAGTACTGTGTTAGAATATGGTATCCTTGCTTGGAGAGTGGGCAAGATAGTTTAATATGCAACAAATATTTATTGATGACCTACTATGTGCAAGGAAGTATTTTAGGTGCTAAGGACAGATCATTGGACAAAATAGACAAAATTCTCTGTCCTTATGGCACTTATATTCTAGTGGAATAGAAGGAGAATAAACAACATGCACAAGTTACATTGTAGGTAGGATGTCAATGAGTGCTATGAAACAAACAAGCAAGCAAGCAAACAAACAAACAAACAAACTGAGGCAGATATGAAGTTCAGGAACATTGTGGGAGGATTTGCTTCAGTTTGGCTTCCTCCCAGCAGAGCCTGACACCAGCACCTGATAGTGGGTAGTTTACGTGGGAGGTGATCCCAGGAAGCAAAATGAGGGAGTCGGGAAAGTGACCCAAGGAAGAAAGAATGGCCAATAAGGTCACATTAAAGACTAATTACCCCAACAAGGAACCCTCTGGGGAACTATATAGAACACACCTAGAGTGTCCTGTGGCAAAATGGAGAACTTGGGGCTTTAGTCCTTCATCAATTAGAGGTTGCTTATGGGAAAATCTAACTCCTCTCAATGGCCAGGTTGCGCCTGTGAAGGAAAGGTCTTCTGTGGCTCCAAAGCAGCAATGCATTGAGGTGTCAGAGCATGTCTTTGGTGGAACCCTGCAAATGATTACAATCTGCTGAATTCAAGTGGGCAACAAGCAATGGCATTGTATACCCCAAGGGTCTCCATTATAGGGTTTAAATTTAACGTGGAAAGGTCATTGTAAGCCTTGCTGTACAAGTACTATTTAAACAAGGACTTAAAGAGGTCAGGGGTGAGATGATAAAAGAGGACTCTACGCTGAGGTAGACCCGTTTCAAGGCCCCAGTGTGAGAGGATGTCTAGCATGGTCAAGGAATATTAAGGAGGCTTGCCTGGGTGGCTGGAATGAAGTAGTCATGGATGAGAACAATATAAGATGAGGCCAAGGGTAGTGGGGACCAGATCATACAGGTCTTGGGAATTACCGTCAGGACATTTGTTGAGCCATTGGAGGGTTTTGAGCAGAGGCGTGATGTAACTTGACTTACATTTAAATGCATCATTCTGGCTGCTGGGTTAAGAATCAAATGTAAGAGAGATGATGAGGATGGCTGGGGCAGGGTAGTCAAGGTAGGAGTGGTAGGAAGCACATGGATTCAGGATATGCTTTGAAGGCAAAGCCTACAGGATTTCCTGGTAGACTGACTGTGAATTATGTGGCAGAGATGGGTGAAGGAGGGTTGTAAGTATTTTGGCCTCAGCAACTAGAATAATAGAGTTGCTATTAAGTGAGATGGGGAGGGCAATAGAAGGAACACATTTGATGAGGAAGATCAAGCGTTCAGTTTTGGACATTTGTAGTTTGAAGTGAAGAGTAGCCATAAAATGAAGGATGGCAAGTAGGAAGTTGGATCTGAGCCTGGAGTTTAGGGGCGAGGCCCAATTTGGAGATGTAATTGTGGGAATCTTCAGCATATGGATTTATTTCAAAGCCATGAAACCACATGAGATCACCAGTGGATAGAGAGGGAGAAAGTGCTCTGAGGGCTGAACATTTATAAGTCGGGGAGAAGAGGAAGCCAACACAGGGGACAGAGAAAATATAGCCAGAGATGAAGGAGGAAAGCCAAGAGAGAGTTGTGTATATGAAGTCAGACTGGCTCAGGTTTAAGAGAAAATTGAAAGAGAGTAATTGGAGACAAGGAGTAGAAACAATTTCTTTGAGTTATTTGGCTTCAAAGAAGAGTTGACAAATGGACTAATAGTTATATGGGAAGTGGAGTCAAGAGAGGATCTTTTTTTGTTGTTGTGAGAAATAATTGCAATTTGTCTGCTGGATGGAATGATCCACTGGAGAGAGAAATGGAAGATACAGAGAAGAGAGAGAAGAGTTGCTGCCTCAATATCCTTCCTACTGTAGTCAAGAGGTCATGGGTATAAATCACCAGGGACAGTACAGCCTTACATAAGAACAAACAAAGTTCATCATGTTAACAAAAGAGATATAGGTTATGGATGCTAGTAGATGGGGAGATGTTTTTGGTGGGAGTTTCTGAAAGTTACTTCTCATTGCTTCATTTTTTTTCAGTGCAGTAGGACAAGTTATGACATTGGATGCCGAAAAGAGAGAGAGGTGTAAAATATTGCCTAAGAGTGTTAGGGAGAGAATAAATGATTGAAATATTCTATGATTGCCTGGGAACAGCATTAAGTGTCCACCTGAAGTTTATACTCATACATTTATTTTAGCAAGGTAAGACCCAGAAATCAGTCATTAAAGGATGACAGAGATGAGTGAGGTGGGTGTTGCCAGTAAGTTAGGATTCCCTGCTACATGCTCCCAGGGCATATTTCTATCCTACCACTCATCAGATTTTATGAGGGAGCAGGAAAAAAAGGCATTTTCATACATGAGCTAATGACAATGAGAATTGATAGAATCTTTTGGGTGAGAAGTTTGATAACATCAAAATTTAAAACTATCTGCCTCCCTACATCTCACAATGTGGTGTACAGCTCAGAGCTTCCTCCCCGGGACCCTGTGCCTCTGCAGGACTCCAGCGCTCACTTCCCAGCTGCTGGGAGTCCTGACTCTACTGCTGGTTCTTAGCTGACTTCCTCTTTGGGAATTGCCCTCAGACGAAGAAAACCAACCAGTTGGCAGCAGCAGGCACCCACTGACTGTTCAATGTGGGACAATTCAGAAGAGTCATGATAGGTCTAGAGCTCCCTGTGCGGTCTGCTGAGGCCTTTGTCATGACTGCATCACAGCTCAACAGCGTCCTTTCCCCAGTTCTAGTTCCTGCTTTCCTCAACACCCAACAGATGTCCTGTACTCAACAACCTTCCTGCACTAACACACACTCAGCCTGTTTCTCGGGGCACCCAACCTAACAACTCTTTGATTCAGAAATTCTACAATTAGGAATTTATCAAGAGGAAATAAGCAAGAGTGCAAAGATTTTGTTGCTATATTGTTTATAAAAGTGTAAAATTGAAATGACTTCAACAGGAAAGATGGCTTCAATTATGCATGGTTTCTCCATATGATAGAGGCATCTATCTGCTTAGTAGCATGTTTAAGAACATGAAAAGATTTTCACAATATTTTGCTGAGTGAGAAATGCCAGTTATAAAGCAATGAGTTCTGAAGAACCTTCTTAAAATGACCCTTATGAAGATTTGTGTATGAAATACAGAAGTAGTGAGACATCTTAAAGAATAATTACCAAGATCATTAAAGTGGCTAACTGGATATTGGAATTACATAGGTGGTTCAAATATTTTTCCTTTTGTTCACTTTAGTTGTCTAATTTTTATATACTGACCACAATTTGTTTTTGTAATATGATAAAGCATTTATTTTAATTTGAAGAAAGTGCATTAAACTCCTGTTAACTTCATCGTGAGAGGAATGGAGAACTCCCATGGGTAGACTGGTAGAACTGCTACCTGAAACTTTGCTACCTACACAACTAAAATAAACTTGAACTTGAGACCTCATGAGCAAACTTTAGAAGACTACAGGGACGAGAAGCAGGGTACACTGCAACATTTGCCCGGCCTCTTCTCAGTATGGGCACATCCAGTTTTCTGCCAGATATTTATTTGTAGGTCAGTGAAGTGGAACATTAACATAATATATGTTAAAGGAACATGTGTGGGCTGGTGGGAGAAAGTGATCACCACATAGAAAAGTGTAAATTTTATGGCCTTTTCTTTCTGAAGCACGTGGTGTCACCACAGACAAGACTTATGTATTTATTTTGGCCAAGGATAATATACCAGGGCTTGACACCAGGTTGGTGGTCGCCAATGATTCTTGAACTTAATTGACTAAAACCTTTTAAAACTTTTCTTTGATAGCCTGGACATTTCAGAAAGAGAATGATCCCCATTTGAAATTTAAAGGAATTCAGAAGCCACATTGGGACAAACATCTATGGGAGAAACATCTATGAAAGTGACCGAGACAATTTGCTAGGACTGTAGTATGGAGTGTGGGGAGGGGCTGTGGTGTGAGGTACAGGAGGGGCTGTATGTGGGGTGTAGAAAGAGGCTGTTGAGAGAACATGTGATCTCTGTTGGAGGACAGTTGTCTCAGCCTGAAGAATAGGTTGTGGTAATTCATACAGATACCCAAGCTATGTCAAGCAATCAAATCCTTGACTTGAGGTGCAGGGCCCAATGTCTGGAAACCTCCCTGGCTCTCATCCGCTCTTCCAAACTCTGTCACTTGGCATTGATTCGAAAGTGGGAGAGACTCCTTTGCATGTCATTGTCTAAAGCAGCTCTGGTCAGCCTCCTTTCTTATTGGAACTTGAAGAAGACAAACAAAAAAGCTAGTTTATTGCCATTTTCATGGACTTCATCATGACTCAATATGCCATCCTAACATACTTTTTTATTTATAATCTAGGAAAGTAGTAATAGTGATAGTTCTCATTTATATAACACATACACATACTTTTATACCTGTTCAAACATGTTATTCTCCTTACTATACTTAGGGAAAAGCAGGGCAAATGTTATTATCTCTGGACCACAAATAAATTAACATTGTGGGAATATTGCTGTAATCCGAATATTGTGCTAGCTATCTTCAGATTTTAAGCCCCTAAGTGATACCTCGGAGGTCAGCATCATTATCCTCATTTACAGAAGAGAAAACTGAAGTTCAGAGAGGTTAAGTGAGCTGCCCTCAGTGATGTAGTTTGTATGATGTAGATTCAAAACCAGGCCCATCTGGCTGCAAGCGGGGTGCTCATGTGATAGATGTTATGGCTACTCAGACAACCATCCATGCTCTGGATGGGAAGAAAGGCTTTGGGGTCATACCTGGACTCCACTAATCTATTGTAATGAATTATTGAGTTGGAAGGATTGAATTCTGTCATTCCAAAGGCATATTTCTAGAACCTTAGCCAAGAGAAGAATGCTGATCAATCTGTTTTAAGGCCTGGACATGCTCATCTGGTTTAATTTTTAAAGACTTGAGATCTATGAGTTTTCTTATATGAAAACTATCTTTCAGAGTTATGGTGAGGATCAACAATAATGTACAAAAGGCAAGCATAATCATGGTTGGTGGGTGTGGACACTCCATGGCTGATATATTATGAGGCATTACAATGTCAAAAACATGAGCCCCAGAATTAGACAAACCAGGGTACCAGCCTTGTTATCACCAATTGCTAGTGCTGTGCCTTTGAGCAGTGGACTTAACCCCTTAGTGGTCATAAAGTGACAGGGGTACTCAAACAGTAGTAGACATCATTGCTATCTTCTTTCAGTGAGGTATTCTGGCTGTCTATATATACCCTTGCCAGTGAATATGTCTGTAGTAGACCTACTGTGTGCACGATGTTTGAACCTTTATTGTGGTTTTCACCTTGGAAGGTGCCGAATCAATGTAAACTAGAGTTGTTGGCAAAAGTTCAACTCTTAGCAGGAGGGAAACACTTTACAACTTATCCCTCCTTCTTGATCAAACAAATTTTGGCAGCCTCATGCATGCAAGTTTAGATGTTGAAGCTATGTAGAGAAAAAGATGAAATGCTGTCATCGTTATACATGATCAGTATTTTAGGAGGAGTTCAGAAGGGGGCTGTGACCTAGAAGTGATGAGGAAGGTCTCTTGGAAGTTGCAAAGACAGAACAGGATTATTAAAGGAGATTCCAGCTGTGAAGAAGGGTGTGTATGGAGGGCATGGGCAGACATGTGCATTGTGTGCTAGAGGAAACTTGAGTTAAGCTGCAGTAGAGGGAGGAAGATGTAAGGAGGATAACACAAAGGAGCACATTCCAGGCAGGCATCTTCAAAAATTAGTTAGGTCAGTTGAAAACAGTTAACAGCCTACCTCTTGGCTGAGTATTCATGTGTAAGAGGACTTGGGGTGGGGGGGCTGGAATTTAATAAGCTAATCATTTTGTAAGTTGTTAAAATGCTCTGCAGATGGAAGGAATAATTATTGTTATTAATGGCCTGCTCAACTGACCACTTTCTCTTCTTCCATTCAGTTATTTCTTACTATGTTATCTATTTCTATTACTTAGCTCTTTAACATTGTGTGTTCCAAGCATGGTAGAATGTTACTTTGGTGGTCTTCAGTGAACTATGATCCTGGCATTTATGTTTTAGGGTAGCCTCTCCCATTGAATCTGACTGCCCTGTGACCCCAGCATGTGGCAGAATTGGTGCTAACCCAGTTCTTCACCTATGCCTTCAGAAGGCCTGGAAGCTTTCATTTGTGTCTGGGGGAAGCCATCCACCATGTAAGAAGTCCTAACCTAAGGCCTTTACACTGTGTGAAGCCCAGGCTATCCACGCTGAGAGTTTATGTGAAGAACTGAGATCTCCAGCCAATAGATCCAGGTATTTCACAGCTGGTAGCCAGCACCAACCATTCAGCTGTCTGAGTGGGACTATCTTAGAAATGGATTCTCTTATCCTACTCAAGCCTCCTGAGCTGATGCCACATGGAACACAGAAGAACTGTGTATTAGTTTCTTAGCATAGCTGTAACAAAGACCCACAAACTAGGTGTTTTAAAACAACAGAAGTTTACTCTCTTATAGTTCTGAAGGCTGGAAGTCTGAAGTCAAGGGTCATGCATGCTATGACTACAGAAGGCTCTAGAGGAGGAACCTCTTTTGCCTTTTCCAAGTCTGGCAGCCCTGGGTATTTCTCGGTTTGTGGCAGCATCACTCCAGCCTCTGCCTCATCTTCATCTGTCCATCTTCCCTGTGTCTGTGTCCAAAGTTTTATCTTCTTATAAGGAAACAGTCATTGGATTAGAGGCCACCATGACAAGCTCATCTCAACGGTATTATACCTGTAAAGATCCATTTTCCAAAGGAATCACAGTCATCAGTATCAGGGATTAGGATTTCAACATATCTTTTTGGGGGCACAATTTAGTCCATTGCAAAGTGTCCACATTGAGCCCTGCTCTAATTGCAGAATAATGAGCAAATAAACAAGCGAATTCCAGTGTTTAGCTAATGAGTTTTGGATTACTTTGTCATGCTCAATAGATAATGGGACTCCGAGGTACAGGCCCTTGGTATCCTGCCTTTCCCTGCCTTGGATTGCAATTGTTTCTCACCTTTTTATCTCCAGACAGTTAAGGCCATAGGAAATGTGAATGCACACACCCCTACTTCCCTCTAATTTTTAATCACTCCTCATCTTCCTGGTCCAAGTAAGTTTACATTAGGAGTCATGGCATTCTTAATTTCCAAATATGATTATTCCATTATGGCTTCAGAACCTTCTTTTCTGCATGCCCAGGTGCCAATATTCTCTCTTATTGCAACATTGTTTTAGATTCCTGCTAAATGTCTGGCCTGCTAAATTTCTGCTAAATAACAAGCTGGATGCTCGAGTCAACACAGCAGCCACACAAACTTATGGCTGGTCCCTTCCTCCATTCATGGGTCTACACACCTCCCCTCACTATACGGATTTGACACCGGGCGTTCTTCTCTTTAACAGAACTGACCCTGTGTTTTCTCACTGCCTGTGCTGAGGATCAGGTAAGTGTGATCTGGGCCCTATCATAAGTACAAAGGATGTGGTTTTGTGTCCAACATTGTATGCATATATGCATGGCCCATGGACACAGACAATGGGGCAGTGAAGGCCTGGGGCTGGAGGGGGTCAAGGGAGGCGGAAAAGGGGACATAGGTAATACTTTAAAGTAAAGAATTATTTTTAAAAAATGTGTGTCCAGGCCAAGCCAGTGTGGCTTAGTGGTTGAGTGTTGACCCACAAACCAAGAGGTCACTGGTTTGATCCCTAGATTTTGGGCTCCATCCCCAGCAGGGGGCATGCAGGAGGCAGCCAATCAATGTTTCTCTCTCATTGATGTTTCTATCTCTCTACCCACTCCCTTCCTCTCTCTCCAAAATCAATAAAAACATATTTTTAAAAATGTGTGTCCAGGATCATTCTCAACCTATATTACCATAAATGGAGGTGGGAAGATATAAATTGAAGGTGGGGCTGGATAGTTGATGAGTATGCAGGGTGAGGAGGAGTGAAATGCTAGAACAAGGAATGAAACTCAGGGAAAATTCTAGCTACTTAATTCTATTCCAGCCTACCTTCCCTGTCATTCTTACGTAACCCAAATTCATGCTTATCTGGTTGCTAGTTTTAAAAATTATCTCCCTCTCATTTTTGTATTTATCCATAGCATCTTCTCTTTCAAGACTCCAATCCAGAGCTCACTTGTCTTTCTTCCTGTTCTTCCATAACTTTGAAGCTCTGGGATTCCAGCTGTCTTTCTCTATGCATTATTAATATCTTCACATCATCCTGAAATAAACACATATTCACACAGATACTCTGGGCCCTCTACAGGTGCACCCGGCTTGATGACCCAAAGTGCCACTGCCAAAGACATTAAGAGTTGAGAGTGGGAAAGAGGCGCAAGATGGCTCCCTTAAGTCTTAAAAGCAAAGGAGATCAGAGAATCAGGGGTAGGGGGCAGGAGTTTGGAGGCAGGTACTGCCAATACTCTTATTCTACAGCTCCCCCCATGGATCCAACTTTCCAGCAGGTACTATGCTTCGTGAGTTCAGAATGGAGAGTCTCTCATGCAAATGAAGAGATAATTTGAGAGACCTTGCAGCACCTGACCAACAACCAAAGGTAGCAAGAGAAGCTGTGTGTCAAGAAAGTTGCATGTAATCATGTCCAGCTTGTGAAAAAATGATCTCTTTCTCAATTATATGTGTTATCACTTATGCCAATTATTCTAATAGAGGAATTTTATTATAAAGTGACTGAGTTTGCATTTTAAAGAAAAGGAATCATTTATTCATTTGTGTATTCATATAAAAATATACTGAACTATTTTGTATTTGCCATTGGATGTCTCAGGTTTGTGTCCCTAGAAGGTCCGAGTCACAGATTTTGTGCAAATATTTTATGAAGGAAGTCCTCCCAGGAAAAACTTGAAAGGGGAGGAGGGGGTGCTGGATTCCCCCTCAGAGGCTTCGTGCTGTGCAGAGCAGGGAGGAAACTGACAATCAAGATTCTTCTATCCCACCTCCAGTTGTGACTCTAACTGGTGGTGACCTTAAAGTAGTTCCTCCTAAAGCTTTCTGAAAGCTTTTCAGACATTTAAATAGTAATGCATATTCATTTGACAAATGCCCAGTGAGAGCCTCTATAGGTGAAGAACAGGGAGAACACATCGCAGACCTAGAGGATCCTACATTTGGGAAAGTCCCAGCTGTGATAACAAGCTGGATGCTCGAGTCAGCACAGCAGCCACACCTACTCAACCCACCAACCCTGGAAATGTGGTTACTAGTCAACTTGGACTGCCGCCTGTGGTTTTTTACAAAATGGAGAGGTGCCTCCCTCAGGCTGAGGAAGACAGGACTCCAGGATCGAAATTTAAAAGTCACATCTCCCTGATCCAGCCCCTGCTTCTGCTAAAGTAAGTGTTGATGAAATAACTCAAGGTTCTATTTGGAAAGCAGGGCAACTTTCATTTTTACTTTTTATCTTGGCTTTCTAGATGTATGATTGACAAACAGGAATTGCATATGTTTAGGGCGTACAACATGAGTTTTTGCTCAAAAATCAATATATTTTTATTTATATATATATTTTACTGTTTTTGATATAGGTATACAGTGTGAATAGATCACCACCATATACTGATTAACACATCCATCATCTCACAGACCTTTCTCTCTCTCTCTCTCTCTCTCTCTCTCTCTCTCTCTCTCTCTCTCTCTCTCTCTCATTCTTTCTTTGTGATGAGACACTTAAGATCTACCTTCTTAGCACATTTCAATATGCAAAGCAGTTGTATTGACTATAATCACCGTGCTGTACATTAGCTCTCCAGAACTGATTCATAGGGTATAAGCTTTGTATTTTTTGGCAACACCCCCCTCTCCATTTTCCCCTCCATCCTGCCTCTGGTAGCCACCATTCTGTGTTCTGTGAAGGCACAGCAGTCTATTGGGAGTAGCAGAAATAGGTTCAAATGCCTAACAGTGAAATGTTCCAGGATATAATGTTGACTCAGAGAAAAATCTGCACATCATCCAACACTCATTCACTCATTCACCAAATATTTAGTAAGATCCTGCATTGTCCTAAGCCATGGGAATCAATCCAGCAATAAGGGGAACAAACATAGTCTCTATAAACTTATATCCTAGCAAAACAAACAAACAAACAAACAAACAAACAAAAAGACAGGCATAAGAGCAATAAAAAAGTAAATATAATAACGTTTCAGGTGGTGATGGCACAATGAGAAAAATAAGCCAGGGTAGGCAGTGAGGCTGTTATGTTGTATGGAGTGGACAAGAACGGTCTCACAGGGAAGATGGCATTTGAGGTGAGAGCCCTGAAGGAGGTACCATGGATCACAGCAAAGTGTGTGCAGTAGGGAGTGTATGTGTGTGTGTGTGTGTGTGTGTGTGTGGTTAGAGTGTTCAAAGATAGCCTGGCATGGTGGTAGGAAATCTAATGAGGAGGAAAACAGGAGGTCATAGTGGTGGGAGGGGCCAATTATTTGGACAATTGCTGTCAAATTTTGCTATACATTAAAACCACCTGCAGAACTTTAAAAAATATAATTGTTCAGACGCTCTGGAGTTGGGACCCAGTACTAACTTGTTTTTAAATGCTTCCAGATGATTCCACTGTGCAGCCAGGACTGAGAGGTATCAATGAGAAAGACTGCAGGCCATTGTCAGGAGATGTGATAGCTGATTATGTCTGTCGACTGGGCTGGGCCATGGTGTTCAGGTGTGTGGTCAAACAGAACTCTGGGTATTTTATGAGGGCTTTTTGGGTAGGAGTTACATTTAAAGTAGACTTTGAATAAAGCAGATTGCCCTTCACTATGTGGGTGGGCCTCATTCAATCAGCTGAAGGCCTGACTAGGAAGATTGACCGCATCCAATCAGCGGTTCTCAACCTGTGGGTCGCGACCCCTTTGGCAGTTGAACGATCCTTTCACAGGGATTGCCTAAGACCATCCTGCATATCAGATATTTACATTACGATTCATAACAGTAGCAACATTACAGTTATGAAGTAGCAACGAAAATAATTTTATGGTTGGGTCACAACATGAGGAACTGTATTTAAAGGGCCAGAAGGTTGAGAACCACTGATTGACCTCTCTTGAGCAAAAGGGGATTCTGCCAGCAGATAGCTTTTTACCTTTGAATTGCAAAACTGGCTCTCCCTGGCTCTCTAGCCTGCAGACTTGCCCACCCAGAAGATTTTGATCTTGTCATCCTCCATAATCAGATAAGCCAACCCCTTAAAAGAACCTCTTTGGACTAACTAATGAACTTGTATGCATATATGCATAACAATGGGGTGGTGAGGCCTGGTGGAGGGGAGGATGGGAGCAGCTGGAAGAGGTTAATGGGGGGAAAAGGAGGACCCATGTAATACTTTCAATGATAATGATTAAAAGAAAAAGAATAAAATCAATTTTAAAAAATAAAAAATATATAAAAGAACCTCTTTCTATGTACATACACATCCTACTGGTTCTATTTCTCTGCAGAACCCTGATACAGGAGGGTTATAAGCAGAAAAGGAATGGGATCTGATTAACCTTTTAAAGAAATCTCTGGCTGCTGTACTGAACTTAGACCACAAAAGAGGCGAGAGCTACCTAGGGGCACATTGTAATAACCCAGAAGAGGGAGCCAGTGGTGGCCTGTACCCGTCAGTAGCTGGGGGTGATCTGAAATTGCTGGATTCTGCATCATCTCTGAAGGTAGAGCCACCAGGATTTGCTGTTGGATGTATGACAGTGTTGCTGCAGTTTAGAGAGAGCTCGGGCTTCATCAAACCACAGGTTAGGTTAGTCGCTTACTTTACATGATTCAGATCATGTGAGGCCAAACAGAAAGAGACTGTAAGTGTTAACAGACACATGCCGTTAACTGAAAGCCTGGTCCTTAGAGAATTCTGGCCTCAGCCAAACAATTCAAACATTTTCAAACATGTTGGAGTAAGCAAGAAAGAAAACAGGCTTTGACAGATAATTTATTTCTAAACTATATGTATCTTCAGTATAACTGAATCCAGCTGTTTCCCCGCCTTTGCTCCTCCCCTTGCCCATCTCGGTGACGAGGCACTGACAGGCTTAGAACGCGTGGAGTGGGGTGTTCGCAAGGCGGGGGACCAAACATTTTGTTATTCACAGGGACTCTGACCTCAGGAAGGCTATTTTCTTCTATACATCATCACCCAGACACTCAAGTGCTGCTCTATTTGGACCCACGTCTGGCGTGCACCAGGAAAGCCTTGGTCAAGGTCAGGAGCAAGCTCTTCCTGTCCCTGCCCTTGTCCCTGCTCCGGAGCAGCACTGCCCACACTCCTCAGGGCCGGGAGCCTGCCCGCTGGCTTCTGCCTCAGTGTCTTCATGCAGGTGTCCCCTCTGTGTGGTGGCCATTTCTCCCAAGTGTTCACCTGGCTCAAGCCATTCATCTTTCCTATGGAGTCTCTGCCCAAGATGGGACAGGTGGTGTCTCATTTAGCCATTTAGCTTCTCCTTAAGCAGTGGATCCCAACCTTTTGTTGGCCACGCCCCACCTAAGCATCTCTAAAATCCTGGTGCCCGCCCCCCTGCCCCCGCCCCCTGCGACATATGATTCTTATTATTGAAAAAGTGAACGCCTAGTCCTGTGGAGGAAGTCTAAAAGGCCATGAACTTGGTCTAAGCAAGCTTCCAAGTGGCATCCATGAAGGAGAAAAATAAAAGAACAAAAGTTCACTTGAAGTACTGAGGAAGAAATCACGAAGGAATTGTTAAAATAATAATATGAAGTGATAAAAAATAGCAAATAAAGTTTCAAATCATATAATAGAGAACTGAAATACATGAATATGTCACAATATATATTTATATACTGTATAGGAGGCCCCTAGAACCATAAGAAATGCAAAAAGTGCACTGTTAATAACCCATTCTCCAATTGCCCCCCTTAAAACTCAAATGGCCCCATGTTGGGAGCCACTGACTTAAGGCTTCTTCCATACGGAAGCTTCCTTGAGACAGGTGAACAGTTTAGGTCACCTGTCCTGTTACTGAAGTCTGTAGCAACCTTGCAGATCCTATTTTTAACGCCCAGCACATCTGTATGCACCCTTAGAATGCCTATTTCTATCCTCTGGCTCGAAACCTCCAGGACGACAGCCCCAAACCAGCTGGGTTCAATCCTGTATATCCAAACACCAGCATATACCTTGTATCCTTTGGTTAATAATTTTTGAAAAAAATTGCTATGTGCCTGGCACTGTGCTGGGCTCTGCGCACACACTAGTAAAGATTTGTTGACTGACTGACTATTGTAATGAAATTGTGAACATATCTAAATTCTCAATCATTTTCCTAAAATAGGTCCCATTTTCAAATGTACAATATCAACAAAAGGCATCATCATTATAGCTCTCAATCTCCAAGCTAAACATACTACTTTATTTCTTGTATGAGGTACCATCAATCCCCACAAATTAGTTCTTGCAAATAGTCCTTATATTCATCTCTTCTTTACTCCCGCTGATAACTAATTAATGGTCCTCACCATGCCTCAATTTACTAAAAACAACTATTCCTATCCTTTCTCTTTCTCAGAGGCAAATATCATTAGGAATTTGGTGATATGCAGTCCACAATCCTATACTTTCATATATAAATATGTATATACACACATACATATACCACATTGTATATATATGTATATATATTCTATATCTGCATGTATACATGTATATATAAGTATATATTACATGCACTCAGATATGAACACATGTATATATTTTTAAACATTTACATGAATAATATAATACTGTATGTAATATTCTGCAGCATGCATTTTATTTGCTTTATTTTTATCTTATTGATATGAAATGAACATTTATGACTTAGTAATCAATATTTATAATTTAAAAATATTATACTTTTTTAAAATAAGGAGACTTGGAATTCCAGCTTCAAGATTGTAACCTAAAGACTTTTTTTTTTTGCTTTCTTTTCCTCTTAGAAAAGTTTCAAAAACTAAGAAATGAAACAAACCACAGATTCTATTGGATAAAGCAAGGTGACATATATAACGTATGTGACTGCAATATATGGAGCTGGGAAGCAGAGCAAGGAGGACACATGGCTTTATCAGTGGGAAAGAGGTAGGTTCCCCCATGGGGCAGAGAGGGAAGGGGCCAGCAGGGGTAGGTTCCCTCTGTGGGATAAAGAGGGAAAGGGCCAGCAGGACAGAACTAAAACCTAGGACTTACCTAAGGTGGGAAGCTAACAGGAAACCTTCCGCTATAGGGTCATGTCCTCAGGGTGATGGAGTACTGGTAAACCTATGATCAGCCTCCACCCCACAAGCCTGGGACCACAAGCCAGCACTCTCATGGACTTGCTATTTAAATTAACATCATCTGGATGGTTCCAAAAACTCTGAGCTGTGAACGTTATTTATAGTGTTGCTAAATTGGCAGGTACCCTGAGTGCCTGGCAAAAGCAAATAAAAAATAAAAGCAATTGTTAACCACAGGGAAAAAACAAAAAGCTGTACAAGAATTATTTGGTGGTAAAATATATCTACATAGTCATAATAATGAAAACACTGAATATGGATTTGACAAATGGAAATATAGTAATTATATTGGGAGGATGAGGGGAAGGTTAGAAGTGAGCTAAGGTCTGAAATAGAAGAATAAAAAGATAATTTCTATTATTTTTGTGAGATTAAATAATAATAGCAACAGTTAAGCTTGTAACCTGTTGAAGGAGTCGCTCTGGGGACTTGAGAAGTAAGAGTAAGATTGAGTTAAAAATATATCTGTGTGTGCCTTTTAACATTATTTGACTTCAGGTGGAAGAGATCAACCAAGGAAGTTGTATGCATATGAGCATAACCCACGGACACAGACAATAGAGTGCTGAGGACCTGGGGCAAGGGACTAGAAGAGGTCAATGGGGGAAAAATATGTAATACTTTCAATAATAAATATTTTTTAAAATTTAAAAAATGAGACTTTTTAAAAAGTATATATTTTAAAAATATATTTTTATTGATTTCAGAGAGGAAGGGAGAGGGAGAGAGAGATAGAAACATCAATGATGAGAGAGAATCATTGATAGGCTGCCTCCTGCATGCCCCCCACTGGAGATCAAGCCTGTAACCTGGGCATGTGCCTTTGACTGGAATCGAATCCAGGACCCTTCAGTCCGCAGGCTGATGCTCTATCCACTGAGCTAAGCCAGCCAGGGCAAAAAAAAAAAATGATACTCTTAACATAAAGGGGATGGTAAAATAAATTACACAGATATATACCAAGTAAGAACATTGTGATGTTAATACAAAAGTAGAATTCAAGGCAAAAAAATATTATATCAGATGAGTATTTTAAATTGAAATTATAGTCCATAAGGAACATATAACATCATGGATATTTTTGCCTTTCAAACACTATTAAAATAGATGAATCAAAAACTGTTTTAAATTGCAAGAACAATTGCTAGAAGCATAGTAACTCCTGAGGCATTAATCATTATAAAGTCAAATTGGAGAAACATGGGGGGAAAGAATTTAGAGAGAATTTAAATAATGCAATTAGTAATTTAATAAGCATGCTATTAAACAGAAACTGTATGAACTATGCATTCTGATTATGAATCTATACAACTAGAAATAAAAAACTGAAACATAATAAATATTCTAGAATCACTCAAAAGTTTTAGTGTACTATCCTAAGTAGCTCTTGGAAGAAAGGGAAACATCAATCCTTCAATTAAAGTATATTGAGAAAGTGGTAATGTGAACACTACAAATTAAAGCTTATGGAGAATGGCTAACTGGATTGAAGAAAAATTCATATTTATTACTTTAATTTTCAGACAAATTGAAATAAAGACAAAATGTGTTAACTCAAGGAATTGGAAGAAATAAACAAGATAATTAAGAAAATATAAGAAAAATGAAACAAAATTATAAAACACGTAAGTAACATAAAACAAAACTGAATAATTAGGATTCATAAATAATAGTAAAAAAAAGTTTAGCTTGTCTAATACAAAATAAAAAGATCACTCAAAAACATAACTTTAGGCATCAGAAAGTATGTATAGTCACAGATATCAAATAGATAAAATACAATGAAAATAAATATAAAGCACAAAGTGAATAAATTTGAAAGCTTTAGGAAAATATAAATTAGAAATATTTAATGAGAAAATCTGAAATAAATATTTAATGAAGAGACAAAGTAAAAAATAATCAAGATATTACCAAAAATAAGTGAGTCAATTCTAGACACTTTTACAGATGAATTCTTTCAAACTTTCAAGGGACAGATAATCCCCAGAATGTAAAATCTGGTTCCCTTTTTATCACTTTCTGTGTTTTGAAAAACACCTCTGAATCTCAGTTTCTGAATTAATAAAATTAAAGTAGTAATAATGAATATGCTGATTATAATAATGTAAGAAAAACTACACACACTTAAACATATGAGACTTGATAAGAAACTACAGTAATGTCCCCAATTATAAAATAAATACAGAAAATTTCAATATCTTTACAATATAACAATTATCTTTGAAAAATTTTACAGGGATAAGGTACCATTCATATGAGTAAACAGCAAACTAAAACTAAAATATAACCCACATCAAAAAAGTGGCACAAGAGGCACCAATTTACTGGGACACAAAATAATACTTGCATAAATAGAAATACATAGATTTAGGATTAGACTTGACACCAATTGATTGCGGAATATATAAGTATGTGAGCAGTCTGATGCTGAATTTATAAATTTTCTGTGGAATTTACTTGCACACTTTGAGTCATTTCTATGGAAGTCTTGGCCTAAATATTTTCCAACAAAGGGGAATATCTACATTCATACAATATTGTGGCTTATATTTAGTCTGCTACTGAACACTAATGAACAAATACGTTTCCCATGGTTAATTTTTATTATTAGTGGGTTTGCTTCTATATTCTGGAGAGATCTTTTCTTTTGCTCAAATGATGACTCACATAAATTAAATACTCGAGGATTCAAATGATTAGGTCACCCAGGAGGCATGAGGGACCTCCCAGGAGGCCAAAGCAAACAACCATCGCCACCACCAGTCTGGCATTTGGGGCAGAGAAAGGAGGATATGCGATTAGACATAACATATCTCTGAGAAAGCCGAGGGTGCACGTCAATTTCCAGAGAACCCATGTTTCTAAAAAAACCTATGACAGAAGCAAGTGCCAGACTGCAGCTGCTTCCTACGAAGAGTCCCCGTGTAGCTGCTGCTTTGTCATCTGGCAGGAACTGGAAACACTCTTCTACCCCAGCGTTTGGTCCAGCAACGGGCTTCCAAAGTGAGTTAGGAAAGCGGGATCTGGGATTTTAAATATAACTCCCCACAGGCCACAACAGAACCAGGCCAAGCTGTGGGGGTGTGGACACACAGGGTGGGCAGATTCTAAGAACAGGCTAAAATGAATCTCACACACACGTCCACCACTTGTGTGCCTTCTTTATTCCCATCTCGATTAATCTCCCTCTTATTTTTCGGCCATAGAGTTTTTCATGGTCTTTTCTAAGTTCATGTGATACCCATTGCAAGTTGTTTTCCAGGCCCTCTGACGATGCTCTCTTCGTTACCACTACAACATTTATTGAGCACCACCCAAGTTCAGGGAATGGAACAGAGGAGTCTGACGTAGTTTCTGTTACTGATGGGCTTACAATCTTCGTTGGGTAATCCTGATTTAAAAACTATATGCAAGGAGAGCAATATTGGCCAAGGGCTAAGTGATGGTGAAGACCACAGTGTTCTGGAGTAGAGAGAATGGTCGCTAGGGCTAAAGGCAGTGATGTGGGGAGAGGACAATTGGAGGTGCCAGGGTTTGATGGCTGGCTCGAGCACCCATATGCTAGGCAGATGGTAACTGGAGTCCTGTCTTATTAGCGGCCAGGAAAAGACCCCCCCAAGCCCTACCCTCACTCCACACTCCCACCTGCCACAAACATCCACAAAGCAGAACTCTGCTGGGGAATGTGAGTCTTGAATTTAAGATGGTCAGGCTCCCACGGCACACCCTGGGCAGAGAGGCTGAAGAGGAGGTTAGAGCACACGGCAAAGCAGAGTTGTTCTGCCAGAGGGCCACAGAGCTCCCTTTCTGCACCATCTGGCCACAAGAAAAGAGGGAGAACGGCCACAGCTTTCCACCTCCATCTTCAGTAAGGGTTGAGACAGAGGAGGAAACTCTCTGGGAGTTTCTCTTCTCTCTCTGAGAGTAGGATTGCTGAAGTGGACTTGAGACTACGCAACATGGGCACCTGACCAGGTAAGTTCAGGAGCCGCCTTCCCCAGCAGTGTTCTGCTTTGGGGTGTATTTGTGGCAGGTGGAGTGTGGGGTGAGGGTAGTGTTTGGGGTACTGGCACATCCTCTAAGCAGTAGTTCATTACCCATTTGGCTCAAGATGCAGGCTCTCATACCTGATGTCAGACCTCAGGCACCTCCATTGACCCCCTGCCCATCTCTCTTTCATTAACCTTCACTGACCATTCTTGACACAGAACACCCCGTGGTCTTCACAATGCACTCAGCCATGGACTCATCTTGCTTTACCTTGAAATGGTTTTTAAAATCATAGTTACCCAATAAATAGGCTGGAGATAGCACTCTGTCCTGCCACTTTACAGTTTCCTTGTCTTTGTCCAGGACATGGTAGGGTGGCATTTATAAAACCTCACCAGCTCAGCATCGCTAGTGACCAGAGAAATGCAAATCAAAACCATAGTGAGCTATCACCTCACACCTGTGAGGATGGATATCACCAAAAATGCAAGGGATAACACATGCTGGTGAGGATGTGGAGAAATAAAACCTGTGTACTGTGCGTGGGATTAGAAACTGGCGCAGCCACTATGGCAAACATCATGGAGTTCCTCTAAAAATTAAGAACAGAACTACTATATGATCCAACAATTCCACTCCTGGGTATATAGTTGAAGGAAACAAAATCACTATGTTGAAGAGATATCTGAACTCCCCTGTTCACTGCAGCATTATTTACAATAGCCATGGCACGAAAACAACCTAAGTGTCCATCAATAGATGAATGGATTCGGAAAATTTTATATATATATGAATATTACTCAGCCATAAAAAGGAGGAAACCCTGCCATTTGCAGCAACATGGATGCACCTGAGAGCATATGGTCAGTTAAATGTCAGACAGATGAAGACAAATATTGTATGATCTCATGTATACGTAGAATCTAAAACAAAACAAAACAAAACAAAACAAAAAACCAACCCAAACAATCCCCCAGAAAAAGAAATCAGATTTGTTGTTTCCAGAGGTGGAGTGTGTGTGTGTGTGTGTGTGTGTGTGTGTGGAGGTGTCAGAAGGTACAAATTTCCAGTTATAAAGATAAATAAAGAATGGAAGAAAACCAAAAACCCAAAATACTTTACCTAGGGTGGGAGCTGGGTCATCACATGGCAGGAAGAATTTGAGGTAGATATGGCAGGTTGAAGAGAAGTTCTGGAATTTGAATTGGCCAGGAGAGAATGATCTAGAAAGGGAGAATAATGTTGGTGTTCACTTGCAGAAGAGAAACTGTGGCTTGCTCAGAAAGCCTTGAGTAGTCCACTTTGTTGGGCAGTGTAGACTATGAGCAGCAGACCTGTGAAAAGGCCAACCACAGTGTCCAGCTGGGAGGCTCATTAAGCCAACACACAATAATACATTCAGTCATACTCTGATCCTCTAACATCTTCCTTGACTTGCTACTCAAAGTGTGGCCCATGAACCAGGAGCTAACGTTTGTTAAAATGAGGAGTCAACCTCATTTTACAGATTCAACCTCAGACCCGTTGAATCGGTATTTTCACAAGATCCCGGGTAACTTGTGCACATGAAATCTTGGCAACCACTGTCCTGTGGCACAGCTTATTCAAAGCCCAAGCCTCCCTTAAAGTTTTAAACAGGACCAGATGGCTTTGAAACATAGCTAACGACTTGGTTTCCCGTCATTGCCTGGAACCTTCATTTCTTCAGCAGTTCCCACCCATAGAGATGGTGCATCAGAAATTCTCACTTCAGAATAGGAGGAGGAACCAAGATAGCAGCATAAGGTATACACTTGTACATGCTGCCTCCCACAACCACACCAAAACTACAACTAAAAGACAAAATGGCTATCATCCAGAACCACAGGAAAGCTGGCTGAGTGGAAGTTCTATAACTAGAAGGAAAGAAAAAAGTGCATTGAGACTGGGTAGGAGGTGTGGAGGCACCAAGAGAAGAGGTACGGAGGCGTGCGAAATGGGCTGGCAACTGGGTGCGCTGTTTTTTTCAATTGGAAGGGAGATACAAGCTCCTGATTGCTCTGAACTCCAGTTTCCGGTGAGACTCTGGGGACCCAGACTCTTATGGGGAGAAACTGGACTGTCTGGCATAGGGTGGCTTTCCCACAGAGGTGCTTGCAGGGATCATTGTTATTGCGTGGGGGTGCGGGACGCGGGGATGCGGGGATGCAGGGAAATGGGGATGGGGAGACCCGGAGACCCGGAGACATGAAGATGGCTGACTGACAGCCATTGCTGTTCGCTCCACCCTGGTGAGTCCCTGAGACCCTGCCCCTCCCAATTTACAACCCCACCCAAGCTGTGCACAGTGGCTTATGTTTATGAATGGCCTGTCCTTTCGCAGCCTAACCTAACAAACTGCAGCTGGGTCAGAGAGCTCCAAAACTTCCAAACCCCAAACAAAGAGGATAAATCTGCAGATCTCGCTGTAACTCCTACTGAGTGGCCTCAGGCAGTGGCTGACTTTGCACCTCCTTGGAGATCCAGGAGCCAGTGTACCCAGTGGTCAGATACCAGATTTCAACTCCTCACATCTATAAGTGACACACTCAAGAGGCAGACTCAGTGAGCACCAAAGCCTCACTGAAGCAAGTCCTGCCCCATAAGGGTGTCTCCAGCATAGCAGTTCTTCCACTATAGACAGCAGGTCCTCACAGCCAATTGACCTGGAGGTCAATTCCTCCCAGTGATACCAACAGCAATCAAGGCTTAACTACAACAAGACTGTGCACCCAGCCCACAAAGGGGTGCACCAAGAGTGTCCACCTCAGGTGATTGGGGAGGCTGAGCCACTGGGCCCTATAGGACACCTACCACACAAAGCCACTCTATCAACACAGGGAAGCAGCCAAAATGCGGAGACAAAGAAACATGTCACGAATGAATGAAATGGAGGAAAGCAAACTACTGGATATAGAGTTCAAAACCACAGTTATAAGTTTACTCAAGAATCTTCTACAAACCTCCTAGGAACTTAGTGAGACCTTCAAGGATCTTAATGAGAATGCCAAAAAAGTGGAAAAGGACCAATCAGAAAATAAGCATACACTGTCTGAAATAAAGAATAACATATAGAAATTCAACAGTAGACTAGAGGATCCCAAGAATCAAATCAAAGGTTTGAAATACGAGGAAGCAAGAAACATCCATCTGGAAAAGCAAAAAGCAAAAAGAATCCAAAAATATGAAGATTGTGTAAGGAGCCTCTGGGACAACTTGAAGCATACCAACATCCGAATTATAGGGGTGCCAGAAGAAGAGAGAGAGCAAGATATTGAAAACCTGTTAGAAGAGATAATGACAGAAAACTTCCCCTACCTGGTGAAAGAAATAGATTTACAAGTCCAGGAAGCACGAGGGACCCAAAACAAGAGGAATCCAAAGAGGACCACACCAAGACACATCATAATTAAAATGCCAAGGGCAAAAGACAAAGAGAGAATATTAAAAGCAGCAAGAGAAAAACAGTTAGTTACCTACAAGGGAGTACCCATATGACTGTCAGCTGATTTCTCAACAGAAACTATGCAGGTCAGAAGGGAGTGGCAAGAAATATTCAAAGTGATGAATAGCAAGAACCTACAACCAAGATTACTCTACCCAGCAAAGCTATCATTTAGAATAGAAGGTCAGATAAAGAGCTTCACAGATAAGGAAAAGCTAAAGGAGTTCATCACCACCAAACCAGTATTATATGAAATGCTGAAAGGTATCCTTTAAGAAGAGGAAGAGGAAGAAAAAGGTAAAGATACAAATTATGAACAACAAAGTGTCAACAAATACATATCTATCAACAAGTGAATCTAAAAATTAAGTCAGTAAAAAAATCTGATAAACAGAATAAACTAGTGAATATAATAGAATCAGGGCCATAGAAAGGGAGTGGACTGACAATTCTTGGGAGGAAGGGAATGTGAGGGGTGCGGGAAGAGATTGGATAAAAATCTTATACCTATGGATGAGGACAGTGGCGGGGGGTAAGAGCATGGGGTGGGGTGGGAATCGGGTAGAGGGGAGCTATGGGGGAAAAAAGAGGAACATCTGTAATAATCTCAACAATAAAGATTTTTTTCTTTTAAAAAAAGAAAGAAATTCTCGCTTCAATGAGCAAGGAACAGCCAAACCTGGGTATTAACATGAACTTTGTTGGTGCCACCCTCCAGCACTACTCAGACTCTGATGCTGGTCCCCAAAGATTAGACTCTAGTGACTCACTAGGCTATGATAAGCCCTGGGCTAGAAGGACCGCTGATCCTCGCCAAGTACAAGGTTCTGGAAAGATCAGGGAGCTCAAAGATATGAATATTTCCCGTATGAAAAACTTCTGAGTTTCTCGTATTGGTCTTTCACTTGCCCCGGCCCTGCTTTAACTGGACATTTATCATAGTTAAAGTATAAATAATACCATCAGCCTTCCAAGCAGTGATAAAATTAGCAGTGTAAACAAAGCGAGCAAGTGACCTTGGTCAGACCCCTCGCTGATGCTGACCCAACACCTAAGTCAGGTCCAGTGTGAGCAGGGCAGAGGGCCCTGCGGAGGAGAGAGACCCCTTGTTTCTTTCCCGAGAACCATCCAGTGCAAAGGCCTGCCGACGACTGGGCTCTGCGTGGCTAGGGCTTCAGCTCAGCTCTGTGCCAAACTGTCATGGTTAGTTTTCTCCACAAGGAAAGTTTCTTCCAACTTCAGATTTTCTTGCTGTTAATATTCAGGCTTCCCAAGACAGGAGCCCTCTCTCAGAGCTACGGGAGGCAAAATGCAGAGCGGGAAGCCAGCCACAACGTCCGCTTCGTTCTTCGTGAAGATGGGTCCTTAGTGGGTGAACAGAAACCGTGTCCATGGGCTTGAGGCAGATGCTAATGCGGACCCCACATTTTGCAGTGGCCTGCTTGACTTCAGGGCCACAGCGAGCCTCCTTCTGACCTGACTGTTGGTGTTACTGACTTGGACCCCTGTGGTTAGGCTCCCTCTTCCCTGGATTTCCTCTCCTGATTGTTCATTTCTTGACAGCATTGCACTTCTTTTTGTCTTGTTTGTAGGAAAAGTCCACTTATCCTCCAAGGACCTGGCTTATCTCCCTAGTTTTAATGCAGTGATGAAGGGAAATGCTCTTTCCATGCTCTTTCTAGCTCCTCTCAGGAGGAGGCAATCTTGATCTGGCTGTCAGATCACAAGTATTAGATTGGGGGCCATGTGTTAAAAGGCCCAGTTTGCAGGTAAGAGCATGTGTGTGCACGTGTGTGTATGTGAGTGTGTGCGTGCGTGCGCACACGTGTGTGTGTGTGTGCGTATTACTTCCTCCTCCTAGGCAGCTGAAGCAGTAAGCTCTTTGCACACTCATCACCCACATGACAAGTGTGCAGAGCTTACTTGTCATGCAAACAGGCCAAACTAGCACCGTTATTAGTGGCAAACAGAGCAACTCTGCAGCCTTCCCTGGCGGCCTGGACTCTCTCTGGCTCTATCTCCTCTTGCCCTCCATGGAAGCTAGACTAGAATCACACTCAGCTGGCACAGAAGGGAGCTCAGCGCTGGAAGGGAAGCTCACAAGCCCATGGCCACTGCTCCCCACATGTATTCCTTTCTCCGGAAGCTTCCGGGGAAGGCAAGCTCTGGTAGGTCTCCTGGTCCAATTCCATCAGTTAGCCCTCACTATCGACAGAGTTCTAGCCCCATGTCATCTTGCAAACCACACACTCTCCAGATCACAGGTAGCTCCGCTATAACACGGGGATCATTCAAACAAAATAACATTGGCAAATGCCTGGCAAATTTTTAAAATGTATACGGAAGGCAATTTTTATTGTCTTTCTGTTCAGGTTTGGTGTGGTTTCTTGATGAAATAGACACAATGAGTCATTATAGGATTGAACAAACAGGTAAGACTTTTTTCTTACATATAATTGATAAATCAATATCTCTATTGCGAGCTGATGTGATATTTTTGCAATGGGGTAGAATGGAGTTGCAATACTCTGATGGGATGGAGGGTGTACTCATCAATTGTAAATTGGCTCTGAGGACATATATTAGGTCCTATCATCTAAGCAGTCCATCTGTTGAGTTGGTGTTCTTGAGAAGGTTCCCTTAATTAAACCAGTATGATTTTGCTCACATCATTTCTCTAAACAAATGTTGATTGATTTTTACACTGGATTTGGTTACTAAGGGCTGGACCTCTGTAAACATAGTCTCAACATGGAAAAAGTGGGTAAAGACACTTATCTTCCCTTTCCACACCAGAGAAAAATCTAGCTTTTTTGTTTTATCTATTGCACCCCAAATTGCAGTGAACCAGACACTGTCAAGAAGAACAATCCCCTGATAAAAACTGTCAAGGAGCCCAGCCAGCAGGGCTCAGTGGTTGAGTGTCAATCTATGAACCAGGAGGTCATGGTTCCGTTCCTGGTCAGGGCACATACCTGGGTTTCGGACTTAGTCTCCAGTAGGGGGCGTGTAGGAGGCGGCCAATCAATGATTCTCTCTCATCATTAATGTTTCTATTTCTCCCCTCTCCATTCTCTCTGAAATCAATAAAAATACATTAAAGAAAACTGTCAATGAACCTTTAGTACCGGCCAGCTCATTCCATTGACCTCTGCTCGAACCATTGACCACTACGTGAGGTCAGATAAGTGCATCCTCTCCCTGGGAGCCCTGATGTCCACGTCCATGATGTCAGAAGTCAAACCTGGGTGTAGGCCTTCTCCTTCTAACCCCACTGCTTCTCTTCTGACTACAAGCATAGTTATATCTCTTGTTCATGGAAACAAAAACAAATCTAACAAAACAAAATAACTTTTCTCTTATCCTATTATCTTACTGTAGTCACACTGCTTTTCTTCCTTTCCTTTTTATGCCATGTATATGCAGAGTACATTATCAGATCCAGTTCTTAGCCAAAGATTTTCTCTCTTATCCCTTTTGTCTGGACTACCCTGCCCAAATTACTTCCTGAAAGTGACCCCATAGCCACTTAGCTAATAGCTATTTTGTAGAACTCAACTTCCTTGACCTCTTTGCAGCATTTGACTCTGTTACATGTTGTTTTAAGTTGTATTAACCATGTCTTTTCACTTTCTCCTTTGATGCTTTCATATCTTCAGGCTTTGCTAACCCTGACCCTAGAGGGTCTACCCCTGGAAGGGCTGGCCAGTTCCTAGAGATAGTAACCAACTTGCCCTCAGATGCACCTTTCAAATGCAATCCCCCACCTCTTCTATCAGGCTAACACTCAGGGCCACTGTCCACCTGCCCTAATCACCCCAGGTGCATCTGAAGGCCTCCCCTGCGGCCTAGAGACTGCAGAAATGATCCAGACTAGCCAAGCTAATCCTGCTCCCCCTACCTCACATGCTCCTTCCCACACACAATAAAAGCTCTTGTCCACAGCCCCTCCTCCCCCTCTGCCATCCCCCCTCCAGTCTCCCCGCCCCCCCTCCCCGGCTGACAGACCCTGGTACTCCCCATGCAGCGGTGCCTCCTGTTTCCAGGGATCTGTGAGTTTAAACACATTTTCCTTCTTGGAAGTCGTTTTCATATCTGTCTTACCATAACCTATCAAAACAAAGCCCAGGTACCCTTAAAACCTGTACTCTTTTTTGAAAGTCATTTCCCTTGCACTTGGAACAGCTCTCTGGTCTTTGCTTCTCTTATTTTGCTTCATTCTATTTTTGCTTCTGATTTGCTTACAGATGCTCTGGAATCAGGATCCTACTTACCAGCTAAGGGATTTCTAATTGTGAGATGAGGTGGATGGTATATTTAAAATGGTTTTGTTGTTGTTTTTTCTAATGGGAAGGGAGAGAAAGGATTTAGAAAAGACAAGGGTTAGAATAAACTCCCATAACCATACATCAAACATACTCAACCTGTAAGATAAAGTTAAAAAGCATCTTTAATTTATCTCCCACAATCCCTTTAAAATCGCCATTGCCATTGCCAGTTATTTAAATGAGCAGTTCCATGCCATAACCCACACCCCTAACTTGACTTAGCATTGCATCCTGTTGCTCTCCCTAGCAGGACTAGCCACCTGCTGCCTAGGAGGGAGGTAGAGTCAGCATTAAAACAACACCTGGTTCATCTCAACAATCATCTTACTAACTTCAGCTCAAATACCTTGCAGGCTGGGCTGCAGGAAGAGAAAGTGAAAATAAATACTCAAGTTTCTTACATGACGAATACCGTCACAAGATGGCTTTGCTCTCTGTGGACCCGACAAGGACAAAGCTGGCTCTTCCTCCGGAAGGGGCTCCTGGACGCTCTCCAGAGACTGCTCGTCAGCCCTCTGACCCCAAGGCCCGGGCATCTCTTTTGGCTGCGGCTCCATGGTCAGCCCCTACATTTGAGTGTCCACTCCGAACAAAACTTTCTCTCTTGGACTCCGTTACACTTTTAAGAAGTCCTCTTGGATGGGATTTAAAATAGCTCTAGGAGGACATTGCTATTTACAATCTACATCCGGTCCCCTCCCGTGGACAGGAGCGCAGTCACTTCCCAGACACACGGGCTGCATCACCTCTCTACGTCCTTCTTCCCACCTGCAGGACACACACCTCCAGTGCTCTGAGTGGTCTCATCTGAGTCCCTCTCACCAGGCTTGGGTTTAAAGGAAGCACCCTTCCCCTGCCCCGTTGGTGGGCAATGGGATTCTACCCAGCAATATCTCTTTCTCAGGGAAACTTTTCCCTTCTCTTTGAAACAGAGCTTTGGAAATGCTGTCCCTAGAATTTGCCTTTGGACCCTTTACCCCTCCAAGTCTCATTATCAAAACTTCCATTCTAACATCACATAAGTTATTTTTAAGGGTGAAAGAAAAATGAGAATTCTTAATATACCTATGTTTTAAATGATCTTCTTTTTAAAATTATGTCACTGTTATCTAAAATTACATATGCAAGGTGGGTAGGTATTGTGTTTCTTCTTACAAATGTATTGTAAAGGGAAATCAGGTTATCCTTTAGGGCATTTAGTTTTCTATGCCTGTGCAAAATCTTTCTGTTTGGACAAGGCCATGATCCAGATTAGTGATTCTCAAACCTGGCAGCACATCAATATAACCTGAGGAACTTATTTAAAATTCAGATGTCAGAATCTCTTCCAGACCCACTAAATCAGTCTCCAGGCCATCAGCATTGTTGTCAGCCTCACCTGTGGTTCTCTTGCATAACTAGGTTTACAGGCCTCTTGGTTAGCTAGTCAGAAATGCCAATGTCACCTCAAAGGATGTAAACGGCCTCTGATGGGCAAGTCATGCAAATTCAAACTTACAAAACAAAACAAAACAAAACAAAATTACTCCCTGTAATTCCATTGGTAGCAAATTCCAATGGAGTTTTATTTTTATTTAGTTGTCATGAGGGCTATTCTTTCTTAGTTTGCTCTGCTTCTGAAGGGTGAAACCACCTCCAGGTTGACCAGTTAGCTCCTTCTTGAATCCGTTGTTATGGAATGTCCCTGTTTAACAGAGTTGCTAGGAAAGCCTGAGTCATAACCTTCAACCCCACGGTTTCTATTTTCCAGGGCTAAGTCCGTTATTAACCAGTTTATCCACTTGCTCTTTACCAGGCTTGACTACTCGGGTCTCTGCTGCCAATTCTCTTGTTTTGTGTCTTGGTAGCCTTGGGGATTTTAAACACTTCACCCCTTTCTCTTTCTCCTTAATCAGAGAACTGGAGTTCTCCATGGTTCCCTTCAGTAACCTCTGGATATGAAAAATGATATCTAAAGTTCATGACCTTTGAAATGTTTTCCTGATCAGCTATTTTGATTTTGTCTTTAACGGATGGCAAAAAGTTCCCTGTTCTAATTCACAGTCTCAGCTCTGATGCTGGGAATTCTTTAAAGGTCTCCTAAGAGAAGGAGGTGGCGATGGCTAAGGCAGAACACACATCTGGAGGTGAGAATTTATACCTCACCATCATAATCCCTGCAATCTAGACAATTAAAATAATTCTAGCTCTTCCCTCTGCTCTGACCTTCTTCCTCAGCCTTCACCTCCCTTTGCTTTTTTATTGACAGTGACTACAGTCATTCTTATAGATTTTCCCAGCCTAATTCTCCCCTACACCCCACCCCAACTGCCATATCACTAAGTGCCTGTACACCAGCTGCTGAAGTCTATTTCCGGTTATGACTTCTATTTCTCCCACTAAAATTTCCATTTTGTCATGATTCTCCAAATATGCATTCCCTGAATTGGGGAAAGAAAAGGGAACTTATTTGTTGAACTGCTACTATGTTTCAGGTACTATGGCCAATGTATAGCATTCATGTCTCTCAGTAGTCTTTTAAAACAGCGGTCACCAGCTGGTGGTCTGCGGACCACTGGTGATCCGTGAGGTTCAAAAGGTTGGCGACCGCTGCTTTAAAATACTTACTTGCAGCCCTATTTTAAATATAGGAAAATAAATGCTTTAAATAAATAAATGCTTTAAAAAAATCTTGTCTGATGTCACGTAACTAATAAGATTCAATGTCACTTTTCCATGAAATCTCTTTCAATTTCCTCATAGTTTATTGCTTTCAATTTTTTATTCATAAATATTTATTTATTAGTATTTGTCGAGACTGTACCACCTGCCAGACACTGTGGTAGGTCATTGGCAGGAACAGGACAGAACATATTCTTGTGTTCAAGGAGCTTACATTCTCATGGGCAGATAGATAATAAACCAGTAAACAAATGACTAAGAAAATTAGTGGGATAAGTCCTGTAGAGGCAATAAATAAGTTAATAGCAAGTGATAGTATCTGGAAGGAACTTGCTTAAGATACAGAGAATCACTTACCTGGTTTGGCTCAGTGGATAAAGCATTGGCCTGTGGACTGAAGATACAGAGAATCAGAAAAGACCTCTCTAAGGAGGTGATATTTGAACTGTGATTTGGAAAATGAGAAAGAGTTAAATAAGTAAAGTGCCATATAACTCCAAACAGAGAGAAGTTAAGTGCAAGGGTCCTGGGGCAGAAAATAGTTTGATATGTTTGAGGGATACCTTTGTTGGAGTAGGTTAGGTTGACAAGGTAGGTTAGCACCAGATCATGTTAAATCATTGATACTTTGGATTTTATTCCAAAAGCAATATAAATCTCTTGAAGGATTTTAAAAATGGCTTTATTGAGGTATAATTAACATGCAATAAACTGAACATATGAAAAGTGTATGGTGATAAATTTTGACATACTTATACACCATGAAAGTATCATCATGCTCAACATAATAAAAATATTCATCAAACGCCACTCAGAACAATTCCTGACCGCAACCTCAGGCAACCACTGCTTTAATTTCTATGACTATAAATTAGTTCGCACTTTCTAGCATTTTATGTAAATAAGATTGATCACTTGGGTCTTTACAGAATGTACTTTTATGTGCATGTATGGCTTATAAGTTTTTCGTAAATATCTTTTATCAGGTTAAGGAAGTTCCTTTCTATTCTTATTTTCTTTGTTTAATATATTTTTATTGATTTCAGGAAGGAAGGAAGGGGGGGGGAGAGAGAGAGAGAGAGAGAGAGAGAGAGAGAGAGAGAGAGAAACATCAATGATGAGAATTATTGAACGGCTGCCTGCTGCACGCCCCCTACTGGAGATCAAGCCTGCAGCCCGGGCATGTGCCCTTGGTCAGAATTGAACCTGGGACCCTTCAGTCCACAGGCCAATGCTCTATCCACTGAGCCAAGCTAGGGCTATTCTTATTTTTTGATAGTTTTGTTTTTAAATTGTGAATGGCTGCTATATTTTGTCAAATGTTTATTCTCAATCTTTTTTTGTTGTTGTTAATCCTCACATGAGGATATTTTCCCATTGATTTTTAGAGCGTGGAAGGGAGGGGAAGAAACAGAGAGAGAAAAACATCAATGTGAGAGAGACACATCAATTGGTTGCCTCCCACACATGCCTTGACCAGGGCCTGGATGGAGTCTGCAACCAAGGTATGTGCCCTCAATCAGAATTGAACCCAGTACCCTTTAGTCGCTCTATCCACTGGTCTATCCACTGGCTAGGCCTGTTCTCAATTTTTGAGATGATCTTTTTCTTTAAAAAAATTATTGTTGACAGTTTTACATATGTCCCCCATTTTTCCCCCTTTGCCCCCTCCCACCCAGGCCCCGCCCCACCCCAGGCTTTCCCCACACTATTGTCTGTGGCCATGGGTTATGCTTATATGCAT
This sequence comes from Myotis myotis, assembly GCF_014108235.1. Lineage (NCBI taxonomy): Eukaryota > Metazoa > Chordata > Mammalia > Chiroptera > Vespertilionidae > Myotis > Myotis myotis. Next base: position 44,230,532 of record NW_023416321.1, read on the forward strand.
ATTTGTTCTTTGGTTAACCCCTTCCCGTCCCCTCCACCCCTTCCCCCTCTGAGATCTGTCAGTCTGTTCCTTGTATCTATGCCTCTGGAGCTATTTTGTTTGTCAGTTTATTTTGTTCATCAGATTCACATATAAGTGAGATTGTGTGATGCTTGTCTTTATCTGACTGGCTTACATCACTTAACACAATACTCTTCAGGTCCCTCCATGCTGTCACCAAGGGTAAGAGCTCCTTCTTCTTCTTCTTCTTTTTTTTTTTTTTTTTTTTTACAGCAGCATAGTATTCCATTGTATAAATTATGTTAAAAAAACAACTTAAAAGATTGTTTTAAAGGTTAAGCCAAAATGACATTCCTGGTATAATCGCTACTTGGTCATTATTTATTATCCTTTTTTATAGTTTTGGATTAAATATGCAAAGATTTTGTTTAGAAAACATGCATCTATGTCATTTTCTTTTCTTGTACAATCCTTTTTTGGATTTGAGACCAGAGTTATGCTGGCCTTATAAAATGTCTTGGAACACATTCCCTCTCTTTAATTTTCTTTAAGAGTTTGTTCAAATGGGTGTTATTTCTTCCTAATGTTTTGTAGAGTTCACTGGAAAAGCAACCTGTAACTGGAGTTTAGAAAGTTTTAAACTACAAATTCAAATTTTAAAAATACATATAGGCTTATCTGCTCTGGTTATGTCTCTCTTCTTGAGTAAGTGTTGGTCTTATGTCTTTTAAGGAATTTGTCCATTTCTTTTAAGTTATGGCATTTATTGGCACAATGTCATTCATAAAAAATATAAATCATTTTAATATCTGTAGAATCTGTAGTGATGTCATACCTCTCATCCCCAAGATCCTATATAATAAAGAGGTAATATGCAAATTGACTCTCACACCCTCACACAAGATGGCCAGCCCCATGTGGTCACAAGATGGCCACCACAAGATGGCCAGCCCCATGTGGTCACAAGATGGCCACCACAAGATGGCCAGCAGGGGAGGGCAGTTAGGGGTGACCAGGCCAGCAGGGGAGGGCAGTTGGGGGCAACTGGGCCTGCAGGGGAGGGCAGTTGGGGTGATCGGGCCGGCAGGGGAGCAGTTAGGCGTCGATCAGGCTGGCAGGGGAGTGGTAAGGGGGTGATCAGGCTGGCAGGCAGAAGTGGTTAGGGGCAATCAGGCAGGCAGGCAGGCAGGAGAGTGGTTGGGAGCCAGCAGTCCTGGATTGTGATAGGGATGTCTGACTGCCTGCAGTTGGACATCCCCCGAGGGGTCCCAGATTGGAGAGGGTGCAGGCTAGGCTGAGGGACACCCCCCCCCCCCAGTGCAAGAATTTCATACACTGGGCCTCTAGTTGTTACTGTTTACTTCTCTTTCCAATCTATCCTCCATGCATGTGGTTAGAGGCCTATCAAATGCATTTATCTTTACAAATAACTAGTTTTTGGTCTCACTCATTTTCTCTATGTGTTTCCTGTTTTATATTTAATTGGTTTTTGATTTTATTATTATTTCTTTATTCTATTATTTTGAGTTAATCTTGCTTTTTTCTCTAGGATTTTTTAGGGGAGAGGTTGTTTGTTTTTAAGGAGGAAGCGTTGGCCAAGGATATGAGGGCATCTTCAGCCTTTTCTCACTCTGACTGTGGGAAGAGAAATTACTCCCAGTCTTGGGTGACCTCTGAGGGCTTATTCTCTCTAATCCTTTTCCCCATGTCCCAGCTCATTTCTCAGGCATACTCACTGAGCAAGCACTCAGCTCATGCGGAACCCTCTGCAGATCTCTGGAGCTCTTTCTGTGAAACCCTCTTTCCCCCGTGCTCTCCCTTCAACCTGGTGTCCTTGGCCTCCGGGGCTCTTAGTACTGCCCGCTCAGCTCCGCAAGACCAGCCAGCCTTTGCTTCCCGTCCCTGGACCTGGGCCTGGGCATTCTCTTCAGGCACAAGCTGGAGGTTGTCCTAGGGCTTCACTTGTTTCTTGTCTCTCAAGTCTCACTCTCCTTCATCATCTGATATCTGGGGTTACGAAAATCATGGCCTTATATGTTTTGTCCTATTTTTTTAGTCATTTTATGTAGAAGGATAAATGTAGTCCCTGTTTTTTCATGTCTATCAGAAATGGAAGTCTCATCCCTTTGAAGGATTTAAAGTACAGGAGGACATTATACCAGTTGAGGTTTAAATGATTATATAGCCTGCAGTGCAGAAAACAGACTAGAAGTAGGAAAAATGCAGGCAAGAAGGGATGCTATTGAAGCAAGTTCTTTTTCAGGCACAGGGAGACAGAGGGCAGGCCCAGATGCCTTTGGAGATGGAATCAGCAGGGCCTGGATATGGAGAAGGGAGGGGAAGGAAGGGTGAAGCCTGCCTCCAGGCCTTTTTCCTGGAGCAACTGGGCAGAAGGGGATGCCTGGGGTGGGGGCAAGGGTGCTGTGGGAAGGCTGAGTCAGGAGTTACTATCTGTACACGAGCCTGAGATGCCTTTAATCATTCAGGCGCAGCTGGTAATATTGTCAGGGGGCTATGAGGATGTGGAACTCTGTGGAGAGGTCAGGGCTGGGGACAGAAGAGTCAGTGTTCACAGCCTGGGACTGGATGAGATAACCTAGTGCAGCTATAGGAGAACCTAAGTGACAGGTCAGCATCCAGAGGTCAGGGGAGGAAGAAGAGCTGAGATGGAGCCCAAGAAGCACCTGCCTTCCTATAACACTTGGTTCTGTTATTGAACCATGTGTGATTCTGTGTTAGAATCACCTGTCTGTCCACCTGACATTCACCTGGCCTGTGAGCCATTGAGGTCAGGGGCCCTGTCTTATTTCTTTTGTCATCATGTCTAACATAATGCCTGGCACACTGGATCCTTTAAATGAGTGAGTGAGTGAATGAATGAGATTAAGATTTGATTGGTGTGAGGTCAAAAGGGCACAGCCTTTTATAGCCCAAGGGGACCCAGGGGGTAATTCTGGGGGAAATTAGATGGGCTCAGGGGGAAAATAATTATCCAGAAACAGTCCCAGAAGCCCAGTTCCTGATCTATAAACTACAGGCCTGGAGAAGTGATCTCTGAAGCTGCTGTGTGGACCTGGTGAGTAGAACGGGGGCTCTGGGTGAACCTGGTGAGCAGGATCGGGGGCTCTGTGTGGACCTGGTCAGTAGAATGGGGGGCTCTGGGTGGACCTGGTGAGCAGGACGGGGAGCTCTGGGTGGACCTGGTGAGCAGGACGGGGGTTCTGGGTGGACCTGGTGAGTAGAACGGGGGCTCTGGGTGGACCTGGTGAGCAGGATGGGCTCTGGGTGGACTGGTGAGCAGGATCAGGGCCTCTGGGTGGGCCTGGTGAGCAGGACGGGGGTTCTGGGTGGACCTGGTGAGTAGAACGGGGGCTCTGGGTGGACCTGGTGAGCAGGATCGGGGGCTCTGGGTGGGCCTGGTGAGCAGGACGGGCGGACACTCTCTGGCTTTCCTCTGTGGACCCTGCAAGGAGAGACAAAACAATGAGTTTAAGCTGGGCTTCCTCGTGGAGGTTGCTGTTCTTTCAGCCTTTTGTCTGTTTTCAAGCAGATCAAAGCACGGCTTGTGAAATGTCTTGGCCCTGGATTAGAATTTAAGATGCACAAAGGTCAAGAGTGGACATTAGTAAAAAATCATGTTGGCCCTTTGGATCGGGAGAGGCACCCTGGGGGTTGACAGAGGCCAGGTGTGTCCTTGCCAGCCCCAGGGACATGAAGGTGTCCTCCCCGAGGAGTCAGGCTAAGTGTCTCGACAGCTTCGCATCTGCCCCTGCCAGGCCGGAGCCAGACCTCCCTCTCCTGACTTACAGGACTGGCAAGGGCGGTGACAGGAGCCTGGCCCAGGAGCCTGGCCGAAGTCCTGGCCGAGCAGAAGCCGAAGGCAGCACTGCAAAGCGAGGCCGGCCTCCGGCTCACCGCCGTCCAGCCCCAGGCTTCCTGCTGGGCTGTGGGCTGCGCTCCACACTCCGCAGTGAGCAGACCCCGAGGGGTTTAACTGTCCACTTGAAACTACAATACAGTTTATTTTGGTTAAAACCTGAAATGAGTCTGAGTTTGAATTTTTCAGCCTGGTGGCTTTGTGTAAACAGTTTACTTAACATCGTTTTTGGCTCTTTTTCAATAAACCACCATGATAATCCCATTCACAGACAAAACAGATCACAGATTAGCAGACAGGCTGCTGTAAACCAGCGCATTACCTGCTCTCTGTGGGAAATGTAAAGGTCGGTTTTTAAGAAAGGACTCGTCCACCTCTTGTTTTTGTAGCTGAAAACAGTTCTTTGGACTTGTATGGAGAAGAGAAACATGACATTGTTTAGCTTCTTTTTATACCACGAAAATAGATTTTAATTAAGCGCATGAAGTGTGCTGGGCCGGGCGCTGCTGTTTTCCAGGGAAGGCATGCTGGCTTTATTCAAATTGGAAGAGACCCCAGGAGAATGCCAGAATCACCTATTGCTTACATTTCATTTTAATGTGCTCAAGTTCAATAAAAGTTTATCATCTCCATTAAACCAGTACCTATTGGAACTGATTTAATCTCGTTAGCACAAAGAACCACATGAAAGAAATCAAGTCTCGGGACAAGATTGTGCACAGCCCAGTGTGGGGTATAACTCACACGCGAGCAATGAAGCAGCTCCCCAGACAGGGCGCCTCCCCTGCTCTGGTGTGCGAGTGTGCGTGCATGTGCCTGCCTCTGTGCAGTGGCATGTGTGCAGGCATATGTGTGTGTATGTGTGTACACACACCCTCTGTGCAAGGGTCTGGCCGCCTGCCACAGTGCAGCACGCCTGGGAGGCTGCCAAGCTCGGGAGTCCTCAGCTGCTCAGTGTCACAGCCCCGCTGTGCTCCCACACGGGCCATGGATTGTGTGACATTTGAACAAACAAATGTCATGCGTAGGGGTGCGAGTCAAACGTCTTCTGGCAACAGCACAATGAGGACATATATCATGATTCCAGCCCACAGAACTTAGCGTGGGGAGGGCGCGTGTGCACACACGTACACACACACACACACACTCACACACGACTTCCTCTGCAAGGAAGAGCCGGCTTGTTCTTCATTTCCAGCACACTCTCTTCCATGTACTAGAAAACCTCCTGTAGTTCATGGCTAGAAGTGAACCGAGCCCAAGAATCCAGGGACGTTGGGTCTTTTATCCAGCATGTAGCTTGACCTTGGGACTTGGTCACATCAAACACGAATGACAAGTTAGTGTGAGGATGACTGGCTGCCCCCCAGTGTTTGCTTCCCCGAGGTTCATCTCATGGGCCATGGATGCAGTGACGTGGACTGGGGTCTGAGCTCAGTGGAGACAAGGCTGCAGGCAGAAGCTGAGGGACCTGTTTCCCTAGAAGACTCAGTGAGCATAAGGCACAGGCAGATTTTTCTTAGGGCCCCAGGGGAGAGAGGCCTGGCCTAGAACACCTGCTCCCCCAGGTCTGCCCCCTCCTCAGTGGGGGCCACAGGGAGCACAGCCTGATGTGGGCACTCGTGGCTGTAGCTTTGGGAACAGAGGTGACTGTCACCCTCAGAGTGAACCTCTCAGTGTCTTGGCGACAGGGACAAGGGGTGGCACAGCTTTGACAGGGTCAAGAGAGGGAGCCTAGAATGGAGGAATATGCGATACAGTTTTTGGATTGCTGTGAGACTTTCTCAGGATCTCCTGAAAATGTCTGGTTAAGCTTTGAGTGGGGGATGCTAGGTCCCTCCTACACAGCGTGGGGCATGAATCCTGAAGGACCGAGAAGACCCACTGACTCCATTACTCACTGACCGAAGAGCTATTTACAGACCCTCTATTGAGTTCCAGGCACATTAGTAGACCCAGGTTAGTCAGCTCAAGCGGCTGTAACACATTACCAGAGATGATGTGGCTTAAGCAACAGAAATCTGGTTCTCACACTTCTGGAGCTGGGAAGTCTGAGATTCAGGTGCCAGCAAGTTACTCTTCATTCTGAGGCCTCTTCTCCTGGCTTGTAGGCAACTGCCCTCTCACTGTGTGCTCACAGGACCTCTTGTTCACATGTGGCAGGAGACAGAGCTCTCTGGTGTCTCTTCTTCTAAGGGCACTAATCCCATTGTGAGGGCCCCACCCTCCTGATCTCATCTAATTCTCGCTTTTTAAATATTATTAGCCTTATTTTATTAATGTAGAAATTGAGGTTCAGAAAGTTTTATAATTTTCCCAAGATCACAATATTTGGGTATAGAGCAGGGACTTGAACCCAAGTTTTCTGATCTATTGTTCTTCTTTCTATGCCACAAACCATCCTTGTATAACCAAACAGAATTACTTTTTATCAAAAGAATGATTTTTAACCGCCACCATGATCCCTGGAAACTACTGCAAAATCAATAGAGCTCTAGATTATCCTCAGTGAAGTTAACTACAATGGTCCATTTGAATTATCCTTAGCGCATCATTAAAATAAAGGATTGGTTTTTAGCAGACATTGGGAAACATTTATTACCAGCAATTTCTGGTCAATTCTGTCATAATTCAATGCTAACATTAGCTGCTATTTATTCATTCATCCACTGGGCAGACACTGAGTGAGCACCTACTGTGTCTGTGCCCTGTGCTGGATGCTGGGGATAATACCGATACTATTGCTAAGTAGAGAGAACACTGAATTAGAAGTCAGGAATTATGACTTCTAGTCTGGCTCAACCACTAATTATCTGTGTCACCTTAGGCAAGACATTAAGTGTCTTCTGAGCCTCATATATTTACAAGACTATGTACAATTCAAATAAGAAAATGTGCATAAAAGAATTCTGAAAACTCTAACATCTAGAAAAAAAATGTGAGGTTTGAAAAGGAAAAAGAGGGCCACAGACTTACAGACCAAGACAAATAGAGATGGTGTGGCAAATCTAATCAATTGGTGATTGAAACAATACTTTTTTTTATTTTTTAAATCTCTTTTGTTGAAAGTATTATATGTCCTCCCCACCCCCCATTAACCTCTTCTAGCCCCTCTAGGTAATTCTAATGACTTCCAAAAAGTCCATCTTCAAGTTCCATCATATTGGGGAGGGGGAGGGTAGGGCAAACTTCACCCTGTGTGGGAGATCACGACCCTTCCAGACCTTCACACAGTGATCAGAAAGAGAGGACCGCACAGCACCCTAGGAGGACAGCCATCAGCAGCTCCTTATCTCTCACTGTAGCCCAGCCAGCACCACTCACATTGCTTGTGTCTGTCTCTTGAACATGGCAAGGTCACCGCTCTTCCCTCTTCCCTGAAATCACCTGTCAGCATCCTGGCTTTCTCAGCCCTCCGCTCACGGTCACCTCCTCACAGAAGTCTCTCCTTCCTTAGCCTGCTTTATTTCTCCACAACACCAAACTCAGTGAAAAGCATTCTGTGTGTTTCCTTGTTTATCACCTGAATTACTACCCCTCCCCAGCAATGTGGGCTCCATGACATCAGGGACCTAGTCTTTCAAGACCGTTTTTGTGTCTCCCTCCCCCCCAAAAACTAGGACAGGGTCTGGACATGGCAGGGGTCATTAAGTGTTGGTGAATCTTAAGTACTCCAAAGGTACCGTGTGTATCTTTTCTACACACAAAGGGTGGGGAGGGTGGTGGAGAGTAATGTTCTCTGGGCATCTGAGATGGACTTTGTAGGATGGGAAGGATTTTGACAGATGGACATGTGGGGTGAGGAAGGAAGCTAACTCATTTCTTTGGCTCTGGAAAGACCAACTTTTTTTTAACACAAACTTATAGCTTCTTTGGAGAAGGCTCTGTGATGGTCTTATGCTCTCAGGAAGTTCTTCTTGATGTCTGACTTAAAATATGAACTTCCTCCTACTCCACGTTCAGCCCACTTTTATCTGCCATTCAATAGAAACACTATGCACTCTACTCATCTGCAATTTCCCTGCAGCTTTGTCTCATGACTGAGCTCTGCCAGAGTCTGAGGTAGCAATCTGCCCAGGCTCCGTATCATCCCCTGCCTGTGTGGGGCAGGGATGTCCACTCAACAGGAACACCGGAAACTCTTTCATCATCCTTTACATTTGGAAAAAGACCGTACAGGTGCAAAACAGGGACACCCCTCTTTCCAATGCTATCTTTTCACTAAACACTGCAAATAACACTGGGACGGGCATAACGGTGCTGTGGATCCATGGAACACACTGGGTTTCTGTTTGTGTTAGGGAAGCTTCCTGGGCTCTCATTTGAATGGGAAGTAGTAGGAGAAGCAGAGCAAGGTGGCTTTTGGGAGCGCCATTCCCTGCATGTTGTGATTTAAAGCTCCGACCTAGCCTGACTCCTAAGGACCCAGGCACAGTTCTGAAAGCTCTGCTGTGCGGAAATTCACTCAGCAGCCGGTTCATGCATGTCCAGGGCCAGGCATTGTGTTTGGTGCTGATTCACCCAGGGAGGCGATGAGACATGGTCCCACAGGACGACGAGTGACATGAAATGTGAGCCGCTTAGGTGGGACTCATATATTTAGGACGGCACATGGCAAAGGTGGAACAAGAAGGCTTCTGAGTAGCACCCCCTCAGGATGCTCTGGACCACCGGCCTCTGTGTGAGCCAGGGGCACACCCACCAAGATGTGGGCCAGGGCCGTCCCCAGCCCATGAGGACAGGAGCCTATCACACTCCCCCCCCCCTGCCCAGTGGCTGCACAAGCAGAGCAGGAGGCGCCCCTCTCTGCGGGACTCCCCATTTCCCAGCCTCAGCAGCAGGTCCTGTGGGTGGGTGAGTTTCGGTCACCCTCCGCCAGTGTAGAGAAAACACAAATCCAGTTCAAAAGCAGGACAGCAGCTAAGGGGAGAGCTGACTTTGAAGTTTAGAGCCTCAGGTTGGAGGCAATTCTCTTGGCTGAGTCACAAAGAGAATAAAATGCCATCTTAAGAGAATAGCTTTAGATTTTTCACTTCATCTTCAAAATAAAAGATTAGGGACACAATTCTGGTTGAGATGGTTAAGCGGGTGCCTGTATAATTGAATTTCACGCTCATTATTTCCCTCTGAAGTGGTGTATACAAGCGGTCATTGGAAAGCAGGTTTAACAAACACCCTGGCCAGGGCTTTGCTGAACTCTATAGCTTTCCAAAATGTTCCAGGTTCGTTCAGTGTTCGTGGCTGTTGTGCAACGTACAGATGAGGTAACACTGATACAGCCAGTAAACCAACTGGGTTCAAGACCAGCTTCTCTTCCATCAGCAAACTTGTCAAAGGGTGTGAATGTTTCATTTTCTGCACAAGACTACCGTGGTCTGGGGATGCTGCGTGATGCCCGGGCAGGCAATTTACCTGCAGCTTTGGCCTGGGGTCGGAGCTCTGACTTTACCTGCAGCTTTGGCCTGGGGTCGGAGCTCTGACTTTACCTGCAGCTTTGGCCTGGGGTCGGAGCTCTGACTTTACCTGCAGCTTTGGCCTGGGGTCGGAGCTCTGCCTGGGTCTGAATCTACCGAGGCCCTATCTAACCCCTGCCTCTGTGGGGCAGGGAGGCCTATGGGAAATCTCTGTTACTTCCGCTCAGTGTTGCTATGAACCTAACACTTCTCTCAAAAGCAAAAATCTTAAAAACAAGAAGAATATGCCAGGGTCACTGTTGTGAGAAAAGCGAATGACGTTGGCCATAGTCTGAGCCCTTGTTTCCTCTTTGCTACTCAGTTTCTTGTTTTAAAAAGAAGCCTGAAAAGTTTGTTTGATGCAAGTGAGAAACTACCCATAGTGAAAACCCAGGGACCAGCGAGGAAATGCTCCCTCCTGGGAAATGACCACACTACTATACAGAAGGCTGATCGCTAAATATGGTCTGAAGATCCTGGGCGGGGGATGGGGGCTCCTCCTAGATGGAGAGAGGAGGGAACTTCTTGCGTGGACCCTGCTGTGTCCACAATGACTTTGGGGACAAGGGCTCCCGTGCACAGCTTTCCTCCCCACACAGGCTCCCATGCAGCACTCTGGCAAGACTGGTCCTTGCATTTCCTGTTGGAGCAAGGTCAAAGCTCATGGGTCACAAATATTGACTGTAGATCTGTGGGATGGAGGAATGGAAGGCACTGCCACTTCTTGAGCTCCTGCAATACGCCAGGCCCCACGTTATCCGAGAGGTGCAGGCAACATCATCCTCACTTGTGCTGCTCAAACGGTCCCCCAGGAAAGACCACGGTTTGGGTTCTGTGTTTCTTTTCCTGTTTTTCCTTTTTCTTTCTCCATGTTGTCACATTTTGGTCCATCCCCTGTTCAATGACATGAGCCAGGGATCACATGTTTGAGTGTCTCAGCAAAATCAAATCACTGGAAAACATTTCATAACATGTATTTTCCGTTTCCATACCTACATGGTCAAGAGATGCGTGGTTACATGTCAGCATGTGTCTGGGCAACACGCTCCTCTGAAGAGTGACATGGGCACGGCCTCCAAGAAAGTGAGCCCCCCACCCCCACCCCGTCCCACAGCAGGTGAGTTCTGCAGTCCCACTTCAGGTCGGGAGGACTCCTGTACTTCGTCTTACTCATAGAAACAGTTCGAAAGGCCGTGGAAGGAATTAGCTCAAAGGTAGTAGACTTCAAATGAGGTGAAGAGAGTGGAAGGAAGGACAGCCTCTCACTTCCCTCTCCTGATTCTCCTCAAACTAATCAGGCCATTTCCCCAACCCCCACAGCAAACCCTGGACAGTGACCATGACCTTTCTCCCACTGCCTTCCCCCCCTGCGCCTGCTGCAGCCACCCCTTGCTCGCCCTTTCCCACAACCCCCTTAGCTTACAGCGTGAATTCACGGGGGTGGGGGAGGAGAGGCATCAGAAAAATGAAATAAATTATAGTGTCCAAGAGCCCTCAGGAATCCAAACACAGCAAAATTATTATGTTTAATGTAAAAATTGAACTTAAAATAATCCTGCTCTGTGTTTAATAACAACAGGTATGGCTGAGCGCAGCCAAGCCAGCCAGGGCCCCTCAGCCAGGCGGCCTGGCTTCTCTTAGCAGGAAGATAAAGCAAATGAGAGCCCTTGAAGTTAATAGAATCTATCACCTCCTAAAGAATGCAAACTGTATAAATACTCAGGTTTGAAATGAAATCCCCGAAGCCAGCCCTGCACAGTGAGGTCAGCTCGGCCTGGGGGCCTGCTGGCTGTCTTCCGTGCAGTGTGGCGGTGGCGTGTGACCAGAGCATCCATGACATATAGATGTAGTCTTCGCCCTAGACTGTATATTGAAACCGAGAAAGCAGAACTCCCATAGCTCAAGTTTACAGAAATACATGACAATGTTTGAAGTAGCTTAGCTGAGACTAAAACAGTCTGACATCACAGCCTTGAGAAGATGATGGAAATTTCTTAATTTCTTCAGAAAAATTGAAAAAAACAAATTCTTTTCAGGTGTTCCGTTGGCCACCCAAGTGCAGCTTTGGGGCTGCTGTTCATTTCTGGTTTTAGAAAAGGACACAGAAGAATAGAGACTCTGCTCAGCATGTCAGCCACCCTGTGCCCGGAGCCCTGGGAGACTGACCCCAGTGGATTGCATTACCTGGGCTCTCCTCACCTCTGACTTGCAGCTGGAAGTGGCCACAGGGAGCCACAGCAGGACTGGAGGGCAGGAGGAGAGAGAGGCCAGGCTCTGTTCCCATAGGTGCTCCTCTTCCATGCCTCCAGCTCTCCCAGGTCCTCCCACACAATTCCCTCCCCTGGCCTGTTTTTGGGAAGGTAAAAGGTAACAGTTTTCCAGG